>NC_064927.1:482805526-483108556 GCF_023897955.1 Schistocerca gregaria
TGTGGGTGGTCTATTACTGATAGTTTTCGTCACTGAAGCATCAGCTGCCCATCGGATCGGCGATAATGTGAGTAAGGTACTGTGAGTTCTCGGTCCTGTTGTTCTGCCGTCTTCCTATGTCGGCCGTTTTTTTCTTGACGCTGTGTTTTGGGCATCGTTCACCCATTCCTGCCAACATCGGCGAATACTGACATCGATCCTATTCAAATGAAGAACGATCCCCCGATTACTCCAATTGGCTTCTTGGAAAACAAGACTCACATGCTGACATCTGCGTACATTGTTCACGCGCCTGTCTGAGAAGCATAGTTACCGTCGAACTGAGTACACGGTATGATATTGATAAAGGCTTTGAGACCTGGTACTGACGTACCCCTGTTTACTAGCCTTGCCAGTTCCACGGTGAAATTGCGCTGCAACGTCACACATTCATCCATCGGTCGCGAAAATTTACAGTTTTGCATTTTCTGTCGATGTCCGGATGGATATCAATTTGTGACCAATTTGCATAACTCCTTCCTGGTGCGTCGTTTCTTTGTTTTAGTGTGTGATAAGTCCAAACTCTTCAGAACTTTCCGATTGATACGTCCATTAACATACGTAACAACAATAAGTTCTTTTCTTTTGACACAATTACATACTACCAAATCCCTGCTCACTAGATTTAATTTTACATGAAGTTAAGGACTCTGAAAATATAAACATAATACAGGTCCCGTCTCATAAGGAAATGAAATGTAGTACCAACATTCTCTTCTTATGTCGGTTCATTAAATATTTACTCGGAATTGTAGGGCACAGAGTTAGACTTGTGGCATTGCCTGCAGCGAGATTGCTGGTCTTGCCACGTAAGCCATAATCGCTATCGTAATCTCCCCATAATTGACAGCCTGAGATATGTCACTATTGGCAATCCATACGGGGCGAGGTATCAAAGCGGGTTATGGCTAACGTGCGCCTTAGCACTGCATCCACAATGAGTCCTTCAACTGTCGATATACCAAACAGGCTAACAGAAATGCTGATGTATTACAGCATCAAATTAAAAAGAAGGATTTTAAAGTATTCGCTCCCCTAATAAGACATTTTTCACCAGTATATTATGGAGTCTTTCACAAACATTATACACTGATGAGCGGAAACATTATGGCCATCTCCTTAATAGCGTCTTCGTCCACCTGTGGAAAGCAATACAGCAGCGATTGTGGATACACTTCACCTAAGGTGAAAACCTAACGTATGTACGACGTCATGAAACCATAAACAGATACAAATGGTCATTTTACTGTACATCGTCCGTTTCAAGAATTGACAAGTCTCTGGGTGAGCCACATATGCGAACATGCCAATATGCACAGTGTGCTTTTTAGATGTAAATGGTTTTACTGTCGACAAACCTGTGAATGATGTGCAGCATTTTATCCACCGTAATTATGCGCTGACATAAGGTACTAACTCACAATGGAACACGTCTTATAACCAATAATATTCCAGACCAGAAGCTGGAGGTTACAACTATCGAAACCGATTACCAACAATAAAAATTAATATGTGTCATCTTGGATATTGGATATTTTTCCCTCCACGACATTCACTTATTTTCAGCTAGCCTGTTCCTCTGTGGTATTCTGCACATATATTCCACAAGTCCCACCCACCCCCCACTCCGAACTTGTGTGCCCACCTCTTCCTTTCTTTGTGTCTTTTTCAGTCCCATCCATACATCCCTCTCTATTTCCTCCAACTAGTTCCTCTCCTTATCCTCCTCCTCCTCCTTCTCCTCTCTCTCTCTCTCTCTCTCTCTCTCTCTCTCTCTCTCTCTCTTTGTTGTCCATCACCCCTCTTCCTCTCTACCATCTCCCCTTCCTTTCCATTCCTCAGCCAAACTCATCTTCCTCCTCTCTCACCATCTGTATACTGTACCATGATTCACACTAGCTGTTCCCATATACATGAGTAGCTATTGCAAAACACTCCCAACTCCGACACAATGTGCCTATTGTGCTGATCAGCATGCATGTCTGGTGCTGGAAAACCGTCTTTTTCCCCTGACCGGAAGAAAACGCTGTAAGGCAAGCTGATAAATCTGATACTCTTTCCACACAACATGCCGGTCATGCAGGCCAGCCTGTACATCAGGAGCTCTAGAAAACACATTTTATCCCATGTCTCTGCTCCTACTGGAGATTCTTTTTGGTCGTTAGTCTTCTGACGGGTTTGATATGACCCACCATTAATTCCTCTACTCTGCCATCCTATTCATATCAGAGAAGCACTGGCAACCTATATCCTCAACATTTGGAGTTAGGAGGTTATAAAGGCCACAGTGCTGATATTCGTATTGTCCACTGTTCCTTCGTCAAATTTGGCTGAAATCGAACTATGTGTTGAAAGGACACCCCATACATTCACACATAGAGTCTGCTTTGTATATATAACAGATAAGCAACTAGGGAAATATGGTCTGACCGGGCTTCACTCTCGACGCTCAGATACATCACATACAACTTCATATGCGTTTTTGCATTTGTTCCCGAAGTTTGTAGTTAACTGGTTACAAATTCCTTGAATCAAATGCACAGTAAACGTTATAACAAACACGGAACATCTGTACACAACAAATAAAACATGTTAAGGTAAACATTTACCCTATATTTTTTAAAAAATTACATATTATCTCTACTCAAGAATTTCTCTGTCCAATGAAGGGTTTGTTAAGGAGAAACCTCCTTATACAATATTTTAAAACAATCATGTCTGCTATCATGATGGTACGATTGTCTTTTCAATTCTCAGATTTGTAACTGGGTGTCTTTGTGTGCTATCCGTTATTTATAATTGACAAAGCAATTTGTTAGCGAGCAAGCATGTACAATGATTGATCTCCAACTGGTTTTATTTGCTACCAGTCAAACTCTGACAACCTTTTGGCTAGTAAGAAATATTACACATAGTAAGGACTTTGTAGTGGTTGACACTGTTTTCAGATACCACTTTTATTGTAAACAGGGTATGTTTTTACCTGTTTCAATATTTTAGTGTTTTTATAAAAAGATATGTTTTTTAAATATAGTTAGATGGTTTGGACATGAACTGTAGGCAATTTTTGAACATAAACTTTAGGCAATTTTCCTCTTTGCTTATATGAGGTCTGAGGATCTGAGGATTGTTGTTAGTCAACCAAACCTTGATATCATCTAGTCATTATTACATTACATTGTGAGCAAGACCATTAAAATTTACAACAGGTATAACAAATCGCTCTTTCTCCCACATGTGACGCTGTCACGTCTTACACTTACGACTTTGGTGAGGCAGGTTTAGACTGCCTATGACTGCTTCTCTGCAGTGTCCGTCGAATGCGCACCGAAAAACTCGCAAACCAAACAGTCAAGCCGAAATTATCTCTTGCAAAAACTCAGAAATTTCAAAAGTCACACGTGACAATGGTGGTTGAAGTACAGTCGGAGCTTCGACGACTGGCAGAAATGACCATCCCCAGGTCGGGACTCCACGATTCACAAGGCCTGTACCTGTAAAAAGCTTTGTGTGATGTTTAAGGTGTTCGTCATTCTGCACGATTCATGAGACAGCTGACGACAATGATGATCATATGCTTCTTCAACTGTACTCGAGATGTATGCAAATGGTACATGAGAGAATATCAGTGGATTAGTTTTAGTTTTTGTCGGTATGTAAGGTACTTTCAGTCAGCCACAGAGAACGGTTTTCTATTCAGGAGATCAGCGATAAATAATGTGCAGCTTACTCAATTATCGGGCTATACATCCCCTGAGTACCAAAGTCACTTTATGCTGTATCGGTCTAAAAAGTTCAAGAAAAATGTTCGCTATACGTCTATATGCCATGGGAGTTTTCATCCGAATCCCCTATTCAATGGTCTTTAGCTCATTCTAACAAGTCCCAACGGTCGCCCAAGCTTCATACCATCCAGCAGCGTTAAAAATCTCGTGTGTGATCTTGCCGTGATGGATATCTGATATAGAGAGAAAGAGGGAACCATGGATCTCGTGTTGGGGTGACATCACCAGGATATCCCTTTTATTATACTTTCTCCACGTTTTTATGGTGCAGGAGCAGTTGACTAACAATTACTCTTTCAAACGTTGATGCATCCAACAGCCTCTCCTACCCCTCTTACAGAAATGATGGCTTTTCTCATGAGTTCTTTTGCACATGTCTAGGGACAGACACCACATATACAAAAGACAAGTGTCACTTAGCCAGTGAAGAAATTCAAGTCCTGTGGTGTTGTCGCCAATGTTCAGGTTGTGGAAATGCTATGTATGAAATGGGCAAAAGTCTTCAGCATTTAATGTTCACAAGCCACATGCTGGTGGGACAGAGACGGTTGCAGAAAGTTAGCACGTTCTTGTAGTGAAACTGCGGTGCACCATTACAGCAATGTGCCGCTGTCGCTGCTCAGGTTGTTGAACTACATGAGGTAACTAGGAAGAATACCTCAGTACATGGACAATATTGGATTACGCCAGTTTGCATTGTTGTCAAATTAATTCTAAATGGCGGTCCTTCTTAGTTGGTCGCTACATCATCTTTCCATGGGGGCAGATGCAGCAATGCCACATTGTTGACGTCACAAAATCCCCTCTTCCCAACACCCTCACTTTCCCTCCGGTCCCTCACTTCTCTCCACTCCTACCCACTTACCCTCCCCACTGCCACTCCTGAAGTGGTGGAAAAAACTCAGTCTCTGCTGAGCTGCTGAAGAGGGAGGGCATAAGCTATTGTCTTTGGAATTGTGCCCATTTATTTATATGTGAATTACCCTGTTAAGAGTATTTCCTAAATTTGGTGAGGAAGCCGAACTGGCAATTCCCTTACAGCAGTTCAAATAAACACAGCTTCTTAAAATTAGATGGATGACAGGAAAACGCTCTTGTGAGACAACTGGTCTTATGACATGAAATGTGTGGTAAATTCGAGCAATGTATTGTTTATTTATTTAAATATTAATTACAATAGTCAATAAAGTTTATGGGAAATGTATTCAACAGGCGATATGTTTGTGATGGATAGAGACTAATACTTCTAAACTTACACATGAGTACTGCATCCATATACTCCTCAATGAGGAATGGATGGAGGTGGCACTATGAGCATAGGGGGAATACTCTTTAGCAAATAATGGTGTAATGGTATGGTGGACTGAGGATGCACTTCGCAATTCATGGAGACTACTGTCTATGTTGGAGGTATTTTTATTTTTTGAAATAACCGATCAGTCCGCACTGCAGGAGAAACTTCGTGCTATTCCAATACCCCAGACTATATGAACCAAAGGTGATTCGCCCTGGTGTATTGTACTCAACTGCAGATGCTTGGAACGGGTTTGCTCCCATTTCTCATCGCAAGTGATATATGTTCACATGCTGTGTGCTCGAATCCACAGTACCACTCGAAATTGACAAGAAACTATACTGCAGCCATAGCTGGGAGTGTTGCATCCTACTGGACTGTAAGTGCACAGCTGCTGAGAAACGTGAACACACATACATGGTAAGAAGGACTTGGACAGCGAACTATCACTGAAGTGCAGCAAGAATTGACTCCTATCGATCTACAAATGTGTAGCTGCTAAGGTACTTGTACACACACACACACACACACACACACACATATGTCACTGAAGCACAGGAAGACCTATACACACTACCATAACTGTCAGAAAACGATTCACTGCTCGAAGTACACAGTTCAATTGTTGTGAAAGAAACCGTCACTGATACAAACCGGTTCATAATGAAACACACGCACTGGGAATTGAGAAAAGTCATTGTAATAATGCAACTAGCAGAAAACTGAATCTCAAAATTCTCGCTAGGAGAACCTGGTGGCAGCTATATGTGCGCTCGTTTCGATGTGTCGATACTAACTAAGCAGCTTAGAACCAGTATTGCAGCCCCTTATCTACTTCTAATCCACCCCCCCCCCTCCCTTGACAGGTATACTGCTTTTCCACACCTGTTCCATACTGTCGTTCATGGTACACAAAGAGAACGATCTTCTGACAGTGATAGACTGTTTCGCGTCTGCAAAAATCAGTCACAGATGGGCGAAAGTCTCAGGAACAGGCCACTTCTTGCAAACTCTTAGACATATTTGTTAGAAAGACTAGCCCCTCTGATACAGTAGCGAAATACCTTATTATTCATCATGGACAAAGAACTAGTGTGCCTTAAACGCCCTGAAAGTGGACCTCGTCTAAGGAAACTCAGTCTCATTCAGGAAAGACGCCGACATATTAGCCCTATCAAAATGAGACAGACACGGATCTGTATTCAAGGTTGTTTCACTCTCCCTCAGTCTGCCGCACTCTGGTCTGTACCGGTGAAGAGCGATACCCGACACTTGCTAGCCTCTTCCAATGAATGCAGCTAGGACCTGTCGTTAATGGCGTTTGTTCTTCATTTACGCTATCCTAAGGCTAGATGGGACGTTTTAAATGCTCCATTCTAATAAATAATATTTTGTGTGTGTGTGTGTGTGTGTGTGTGTGTGTGTGTGTGTGTGTGTGTGTTCTTTTATGCTGTGGAATGACGAAATTCCTGCTACACAGATGGCAGAGAAATAAGTGGTGTAATATTTTTCACAAATCACGTATTTCTAGTGGAGTAACACACTGCTTGTCTACGGAAAGTCTTACCATTTTTAGCAACTCATTTGCTGAAATATCAGCTCATTTACATAAGAAAAAGAGACTGAATAAACATAAAAGCCCATTTGTTGCATGAAATTTTAGGATCGTGTATTTTACAGACATGATTGTTATGCTTTCTCCAACAAATATTGTACGGAGAGACCTCACTTCATATCACGTGAAGGATGTAATCCTACAATTTTAAAACGAATAGTGTAACAGCAACAGTGCAACCAGAGGATATAGTACTAAAATCAATGAAATCTCCAAATAACGGTTAGCTCGTACTGGTGGTATAAACTCACGCTTGCGACAACGATTATTGAACCGAGTATATTAATATACTAAAAATAAGCACTTAACACCATCCAACAGCCCTTAAACTTACATTAAGCTAACAAGTTCCACACACTGTGGTGAGTATAAGACTTCACTAATAATGTAATGTTCATAGGATCAAACAATAACACGATGATCAATATTGATTTAACACTCACATTTAGTAATGGATAGACGCTCTATCCTAGTGAGAGATACCAGCATGTATTAACTGATGAGAACCGATATTCTCTTGTACGTGAGCAACTTTAAAAAAGGAGAGAGATAAAGGAGCACAATAGCAACGATTATGTTGCACTACGTGTGTATCCCAGCCTTGGTTCTACAAGAGGACAAAACAATGCGATAACGTGATATAACTATCGAAAAAGAAAAATTCCACGCTAGAATTGCATGTTTCTTCACCTCGGTGTGTGGAAACAGACAAAGTGGCATTGAACCAGTCTCGCTTCCTCTCCCCATAAATTGGGATACTGGTTTCTCAGGTCTGCTCTATCCTGTCACTGATGGAATACAAAGAGCACCATCGACTGCAGGGGCTCCTCGGCTGTGCTTTCGTCAGTGTGTGCTTGATAGTGATATACTGTTTGCTGCCAGCAGCCGGGTCCTCCTGTAGTTGGTGGTTCTACTCTCCAAGGTGTAGTCTGTCCTCTCGCTGGCTATTCTCTGATTTGGGCAACGTAGAGTTGACTATAATATAGTGTTTCAGGGCTGCAGAAATCACATTTCTAGGAAATTATGATAGTTGGAACAGTAGCGAAGAACTTGGCTATCCGTCGGCCACCAGCACGCTATAGACATACGCTACATCTCGCAGTGCAAGAGGTAACTCCTAGTGGTTGCACTCGCAAGAGAGCGGAAGCCGTGACCAGATGGGCGGCGCAGCAATTACGATCTATGCAAGCGACACACTACCACGAGTCACCCTGCAGCAGCAGCCTCCAATAGCCTGTGTGCTCAAAAAAAGAAAACGATAAAATTATGAAAATTGACGGAAAATACATATAAATTGAGAGAACATATGACACAATTCTGGAATATTGACCGAGAATGGGAGAATAATAACTCATCTGCTTGGTGCAGGAACATTCTTGTACATGCGAGTGAGTGTGAGACAGCAAGATGAATGAGAGTTAAAGTCGACATGGAAGCACTGGGAGTTAGGTAAACAGTGATTTATTGTGGACAGGGATGAGACGGCTGGAATAGACTTTTTAACTTGGATGACCACCAAATGCAGTCTAACAAATTTATACAAGTCGGATCACAAGCCCTAGTGTGATCCCAAAGTTATCAGCAAACCCTTTACAGATTTTACAAAGGGTCCAGACAAGCGCATATGATGAACTTGACATACTCCTTAGCTAAGGAGCATTGTATTACCAGCTCAGAGACTGAAATATACAACTACAGGATGGATCATGTGTGTGGCCCCGTGGTAGACTGTTTAAGTGTTTTAAACTTCGACAAACAGTATTTACCATGTGCTTTTCTTACGCTCATCCATCACAATCGTGTCGTCTCAGCTATTAAGTAACTCACAGGATAGTTTCTGCATGATGTTTAACAACATTCAGCAGTATGCCTACCGAAGCAATAGGAATACATGCCAGTGTTGCATGCGTTCCTTGGAAAGAGAACCATCTGCCTATAAATTGACGTGAATTTGCGTTGAATAGTGACAGAAAGTTAATAGAGCAAACAGTTGAGACTGACTATTATGTGGTACACTGGTGATGAATTTTAGAGTGAGGGAAGTGTTGTGGCACATCATTTATTCAACATTTAAACATCTTCTTCATTGTTCTCTTGGGCTGTACTATTTATGTTGCACAACATGGCTTCAAATCGTATACAATAGCGCGTTCTCGTTGTACCTACTTGCAATCATTAACAGCAATGCTCCCCATACTGAAGGCATCAGAAGACTTCCAGCGCATGTGTGATGCTTAACGTCCACCAAAGAGGTGGAAAACCTATTTTGGTACCATCCTCTATACAGATCAAGATACATGCAAAATACTCCATTTCCCCGTCACATCTCGGTCACAAACCGAGGCTTCCGTTTCATAACAGCAATGATTCAAAGTCAGTGACAGGGGTTTGTGAGGTATTGCATTTCGTCTGCATACATTTGTTTGACAGTTGTTGTGTGTCGAAGAGACTGTGTGCTGTTTACAGAGTTAGTGCAGCAAAGCACGTAAATTCACATGTCAAATAACGCTGCTATGCATTTGGCTACATACTGATAAGATGGCATTGTTTTATGCATTTTCCATTGCTTACGACCAACTTATATGTCTGATGCGAGCATAGCATAGTGTTTGAATTGTAATCAGACCTGAACGTTGAGCGCTATACATCTCCAGAAAACTATATAGTGCATGTAGCACAAAGAATCTATTTTTTTTGTGTGTGTGTAGAAAGTAGTAATTTTATCACCTGTAAGTTTGTCACCGTAGTGAGTGGTATAGAAAGCTTGCAGGGTGAGTGTCTGAGATAGGTTGGAAATATATTTTCTGTACTGTAGTATTAACAGAGTTGTATTCCACGACTAATCTATCGAAAACAACGCTGCTTTAACATTATAGTAAGTTCAAGTGCAGAACTGTGTAGCTATAGGAGTGAGTGTTTATGTCCCAGAACCATTTCTTTCTTTCCAATACCATTTTGGTTTGGACTGCGAACAGTAGAACAAAACTTCATAATTGATAGCGTAAGTGATTAACGTAAAATGTTTCAAACACCTGCTGTTTGGAGCTCCATCATACATAAACCGTACATTTCTTCTTCTTCTGTCTCTTATATCACCAGCACACTCTCAAATATATCAGGCTCCGATTTACAGTCTTCGTAGAACGGTAGTGATGGTATTGGAATGAGAATATTGGTCTATATCACTAGCATCTGTCGGTTGTGCAAGTCTGGAACACTTTCCTAAATCAAAATGTCGATAAGTATTGATTTCATGTAACTCAGCTCGTTCTGTTCCTTCACGAGACGTCGAATGTGGCGGGTACAGTGCCCTCCTACTTCTGGCCAGTTTCAAATTAAATCAAAGACCGTGTTGCAGGGATGGTTGGTTGATGGCACAGGAAGAGTTACGAGATGCAGACAGATAGAGAGCCTGTAGAGATTTGCTCAGGATCCTTAGCTGATAGGTTCAACAAAGGGGCAGCTCATTTCGAACTAGAGGACAGAGTGATGATATGGATAGGATTCGTTTGCTGTGGTGATAATTATAAAAAGCGTTGATTAGACCATTCGATATCCGATTTTAGCCTATGAATGCGAGAACAGTTTGTCATTCCCATCCAGACAGTGAGATCAGTCCAATCATAATAAAATGCTACTGAATTTGTAAAGTGTTTCTCCTAATGAACGTAATTTTTGCAACCTGCTCTATGTTGCTGTATATTTTCTACACTACGAAACGGTGCTGTAGGTAGTGTTGTGTAACAGAATTCACGAGATGTCCACATGCATGCAGCAGTCGCAAGGCAATGGAAGGGTTGGTTTAACAGTGAAGCTGAGAAACATGCTGCAATGTAATTTGCTGATAGCATCAAAAAATCAACGCAATGACGCGTTTCGTTGACATAAGAAGTAGTCAAGACCACTGGTTTGGAACTTGAGTAATTGGTTAAAATGCACCTCAGGAGTTAGCTAATCTACCATTCACAATAGTTTCGTTGACCGAGTTTGTTGTTTTATTCAGTTGCATATTACGAAATAACGAGGATGGAAGAATGCTAATTTTTTATACTTGTTTGTCTGAAATGTGTGTAATACCCACTTGCATGGCGATTTATTTACCAGACTTCCACAGACACTAATATTGAGCGCGCAGGCTGCTGGAGGCTGTTGCTGGAGAATGGACAGTGAACGCTCATTGAATAGCAATCGCCCAAATGGAGATGTAAGGCTGTATTGCCCATCAGGTCATGGCGTCCACCGTTATGGCGAGTGTGACCAATGGAGCTGTCCCTTCCTAAGATGAGGCATAGCAGATGGCCACAGAATGCTGTTGGCAATTCCAAGGCGAACAGTCGAATTCTTCGCTTTTGTTCCATAGATCAGCATTACCTAGAAATAAATTTGACTTCTACAGACGTCAAACAATGTACTATTCTCAACCCGACACTGACCAAAGGAGAACATCGCCAGACTACGAATCTCTTTGTGTACCATCAACGGGAGGACAGACTACTCCTTGGAAAGCAGAACTACCACCTACAGGAGGGTCCAGCTGTAGGATGCAAAAGTATGTTTAAACCCAACATTGACGATAGCAGGTCACCACCAGTGGTGTAGCTCACTGCGTGCAATCACCGACAGAATAGAACAGACCTAACAGACGAGTGTACCTACCTACAGGGGGAGGAGCTGGAGATAGGAGGTAAGGTGAGACTGGTTCGAAGATGCTCAGTCTGTATCCATTCATCGAGGTGAAGAAGCAAGCACTGCTTGAAGAAGTTTTTTTTTTATTTTTTCGATAGTTGTTCATCTTCCTGTTGAACCAAGGCTACGATACACATGAAGTGTAACCTAATCGATACTACTGTGTTTGTGTTTGTGTGTGTGTGTGTGTGTGTGTGTGTGTGTGTGTGTGTGTGTGTGTGTGTTTCTTTTTAAGTAGTTCGTTACAAGCGGACATCAGTTCTCTCCTCCTAAAACACACACACACACACACACACACACACACACACTCGCACCTGTTCCACTAGCAATAAAAACACTTATATCCATACCAGAACATTCACTCAATACTGATTATCGTGTTGTTGTTATGCCCTGCCAGCAATACGTTACTGGTAAAGTCTTTTACTGGCCACACTGTGTGGAACCGGCTAGCTGAATGTATGTTTCAGGACTGTTGGCTGATAACTGTTCATTTTTTAGCACATTAAATACAAGGTTCAGTGTTATCGGTTCAGTATTATTGTGACAAGCATAAGTTCTTACCATGTGTATGTGTTCACAATTATTTGGAAATTTCATTGACTTTAGCAGTATATCCACAATTTGCTCTGATGCCATAATAGCATTCATTTTAACACCCTCCATATGTTGCGACGTGAGGTCTGTTGGTACAATATTCATTGTACCAAGTATAAGAATCACACCTGGAGTGTGAGTTTACGCTTACTCCGACATTTCATTGGTTTTAGTACTATATCAGTTATCTTCACTTCCAAAGTATTCATTTTTTAAAAGCATTAGGTTACACCCTTTACACGATGGGAAGCAAGGTCTGTCGGCACAATATTCGTTGTAGTAAGCATAAGAATCGAACCTGGAGAATCCACGATGCAAATACTTCATGCAGCAAATGAGTTCCTTAAATAAATAAGTTGACATTAGAGCAGCTGAGCTGCTAAGAACGGCATAAAAGCCGGAACAGCTGTGTGTTACTCAATGGGAAGCAAGCGATCAGAGTACAATTTCTCCAATGTCCATTCGTCCGCTGTCAATACATCAGGAATCTCATCCTTCCACAGTATACGAGAATATACACACGCACATAAAGCTGTTATTTCCACAGTGGCGCTTCTCAAACGTCTACCATGTAGTTTACTTGAAGAAGTAGACTAAACGCGAGCGATGACGTGCTCTAACTGCAGATGGTAGCGGGGGCAGAATGGAGCAGAATGGCACACCATGAGACCACTAGCATACAGAACCGCGTGTATTTCATTTACGCGGGACGTATTAACTCAACGTTTTTCCTACATGAGACTGATTTTACATAGAGAAGGACCACTTTCAGCCAGTGACGGCACATCCAGAACATTTGAAAGAGTACCGCTATTGACCAGTCAGGTCTTCATCGATGACGAATCGTCAGGTGTTTCGCTATTGTTCCAGGAGTGCCAGTCTTTCCGAGAAATACGTTTAACGGCTTGCCGGAAGTGTTTTGTTCTTGAGTCTTTCCTCCATCTGTGACTCATTTCTGTGGACCGGAACAGTATATAACTGCCAGCAGAACGCTAACAAATGTACACACGCAATCGGAAAGGGGAGCTAAACCCGTTTCATACGACCTCAGTTGTGCCCAGTACTCCAAGGTCACAACATATGGTTCATTCAGTATGGGGTGTGGAACAGGACGAAGTTGTCTGATGCACTGTGGATTGACCAGCGATTTAAAAATACATTAACAGCTCCAGAACAGGCAATAGGCGCTCTGAAGTTGCTAAATGCTTCTTCAGCCCGTCCGGCTACATCACCGTTACTTGGTGAAATATTCCCCCTATGTTCATCCATTATTAGCTTCTTCCATTCTTGGTGTAGGAGACTATGGAAACGGTACTCAGGTAATACATTTATTAAACGCTTCATTTCCGAACACAAACGGCCATCAATTGAATACATTTTCCAGCCATTTAACTCACTAAATTAAATCATGTTTAAGTAAATGAACAATATTTTGCTTGAATTTAATACCATTTCCATGTCATGATCCCTTTTTTCAAGAGAGCGTCTTTCTATTGTCTCTCCAATTTAAGGCGGTTATAACTATTTGAATTTCAAGCAGCAAGGCTGTAGGGCAATAGTCAGTTCGTTTTCTCCACCAAATTTAGGAAATTCTCCAGGATAATACACATCGAAATAAATCGATACAGATCCCAAAACGGTACTTTAGGTCCTTTGTCTCCAGCAACTCAGCACAGACTTCGTCATTTTTCCAACATTTCACAAGGGGAAGGTGGGAGAAGTGATGGGAGCAAGGGGGAAGAAAGTGAGGGGAGGAGAAGTGTGAGGGGATGGAGAGGGTGGTTGGGACGTACACAATTCGACACTGCTACATCCACCCCCCCCCCCCCCCCACCGGAGAGGTGGTAATCTTCAATATACACTCCTGGAAATTTAAATAAGAACACCGTGAATTCATTGTCCCAGGAAGGGGAAACTTTATTGACACATTCCTGAGGTCAGATACATCACATGATCACACTGACAGAACCACAGGCACATAGACACAGGCAACAGAGCATGCACAATGTCGGCACTAGTACTGTGTATATCCACCTTTCGCAGCAATGCAGGCTGCTATTCTCCCATGGAGACGATCATAGAGATGCTGGATGTAGTCCTGTGGAACGGCTTGCCATGCAATTTCCACCTGCAGCCTCAGTTGGACCAGCGTTCGTGCTGGACGTGCACACCGCGTGAGACGACACTTCATCCAGTCCCAAACAGACTCAATGGGGGACAGATCCGGAGATCTTGCTGGCCAGGGTAGTTGACTTACACCTTCTAGAGCACTTTGGGTGGCACGGGATACATGCGGACGTGCATTGTCCTGTTGGAACAGCAAGTTCCCTTGCCGGTCTAGGAATGGTAGAACGATGGGTTCGATGACGGTTTGGATGTACCGTGCACTATTCAGTGTCCCCTCGACGATGACCGGAGGTGTACGGCCAGTGTAGGAGATCGCTCCCCACACCATGATGCCGGGTGTTGGCCCTGTGTGCCTCGGTCGTATGCAGTCCTGATTGTGGCGCTCACCTGCACGGCGCCAAACACGCATACGACCATCATTGGCACCAAGGCAGAAGCGACTCTCATCGCTGAAGACGACACGTCTCCATTCGTCCGTCCATTCACGCCTGTCGTGACACCACTGGAGGCGGGCTGCACGATGTTGGGGCGTGCGCGGAAGACGGCCTAACGGTCTGCGGGACCGTAGCCCAGCTTCATGGAGACGGTTGCGAATGGTCCTCGCCGATACCCCAGGAGCAACAGTGTCCCTAATTTGCTGGGAAGTGGCGGTGCGGTCCCCTACGGCACTGCGTAGGATCCTACGGTCTTGGTGTGCATCCGTGCGTCGCTGCGGTCCGGTCCCAGGTCGACGGGCACGTGCACCTTCCGCCGACCACTGGCGACAACATCGATGTACTGTGGAGACCTCACGCCCCACGTGTTGAGCAATTCGGCGGTACGTCCACCCGGCCTCCCGCATGCCCACTATACGCCCTCGCTCAAAGTCCGTCAACTGCACATACGGTTCACGTCCACGCTTCCGCGGCATGCTACCAGTGTTAAAGACTGCGATGGAGCTCCGTATGCCACGGCAAACTGGCTGACACTGACGGCGGCGGTGCACAAATGCTGCGCAGCTAGCGTCATTCGACGGCCAACACCGCGGTTCCTGGTGTGTCCGCTGTGCCGTGCGTGTGATCATTGCTTGTACAGCCCTCTCGCAGTGTCCGGAGCAAATTTGGTGGGTCTGACACACCGGTGTCAATGTGTTCTTTTTTCCATTTCCAGGAGTGTATTAGCAACAGTGTAGACTAGTCACAAACGAACGCAGTGAGCTGAAAACTATGGCAAGTAAACTGACTGCGAACAGGAATTCGATGTGTCTGAAGGCACCAACGGTATTCTTCGAAAGCAGCAAAAGCGCTACCGTTGCATCAACGGTAAACATACACTGTATCTGCAGATTATTCGTTAAATATGATTGGGTGGCTTATTAGGAAGGGCATGTACATATACAGTTAACTGATGCTCCTCTCTGATATGTATTAAATCCGTCATACTGGTTCCATCACTACACACCATGGACAGCTAGGCAATCAGTTTGGTAGTTTAATGGCAGAAAGACATCCCGGGCAAAGAGGTTGAAAGCAGTGACGCGGGTTGGGCAAGAATAAAGTGTGGAAGAGGTTGGGTGGGTAACAGATATGGTCCTACGTGCGCGACACAAGCATAAAAAAAGTACATTAAATGGGTTCCATGTCGGAAACCATTGTAAATATGGCAGATGTACATATGAAGGCTTTTCTTTAAAATTATCAATTCTGTCATATATTTGAATATGGACCATTCCTCCTGTGACACACTATATAAACGCTACTTGCGGAAAACGAAAACTCTGGCAATATATCTTAAGATTTCAGCAGTGTTCCTCCTTTCTCATGCGTCGATGCAATCCAGTTTGACTCCACAATATAGTTTTCGTGTTTTACAGGTAGTTATGTTTCTTTGGTAAAAAATGGTGACATAGTTATTTGATAGTGACATTCATACATCACACTCAGAGGAAGATTTATAACTCCCGAGCTTTTGTCCTCTTAGAATTAAATGTTATGTCAGGTTCAAGAAACCAGTGTAACGCATTTGGTAGTGCCTTAATCAGAGAGAGCTCTGCGTTTGTGAGGGATACCGGCTGTTAGACTCGCGAGCGGTACCCCTCGTTCAAGCTAACGCGAAAGTTATGACCAATAATCGTCGATTTATTGCTTGCCGACGTCCGCTGTTCCGTGCCCGCCTTCCCAACAGCGCTGAATAATAGCGAGCTAATGTGTAAACATAGCAGAAAGTAATCAAGTCCAACAGTGCGAAAACAGCCTGCTAACACTTAAACGCAGCACCACGACTATTTACGGCCACATTTAGCGAAGCGGCAGCAGTGCTGCTAACCAGTATTTACGGCGGAAAGTGGATTCCCTCATTTTATCAACGTCAGGTCCAAGTACATGAATCTGCTACACCACAAACGCCGTGATCCTCAACTTACTGTGTACCGAGTCGGGCTACAGAGAACCTGTGCGACGAAATACATGTCATTTACACAAAGAGCGCAAAATTAATACACACCGATAAAGAAGAATGTGCAGCCACGATAATTATGTTCGCTTCCATGTCATAAGATCCATAGACTGGTAAATACTGAAGATCTACAGTTTCTTGGAGTTGTTCTATTCCAGATTTGTAGAATAGCTGTTTGGAAATGGAGCAACAGTTTCAGAGGTGCTACACACTGTGCAGAAACTGTCACGTTGAAAGACCGAAGCTCCTTTGTCCTCTTCATATACTTATTAAGGCTCATCAAACCAGCCCATCTTGCATTTCTAAAATCTGAATTTTGTATTAGCAGAAGAGCCAACACCGCGTTACGAGTGGAGGCCGAAATGCACGCGGTTTAGCTCACGGAGGCTGGCGTGAGGAGGGAAGAATTATCCTGACATGAGGTCTGGAACATGACAAGGAATGAGAATTCAGAAAGCGGACGTAATTAGTATGATACTTGCCTTTAATCCATTAATGATGAAAGTCGCTCTTGACGGAACATGATTCACAATATTATCTGTTCAGAATACATTCTTGAAGATAATAATTATAGTAACTGAATATGGCGCCTTGCCAAGTCGTAGCAAATGACGTAGCTGAAGGGTATGCTAAACTGTCGTCTCTACAGATGAGAGCGTACGTAGGCAGTGAACCATAGCTAGCAAAGTCGGCTGTACAACTGGGGCGAGTGCTAGGGAGTCTCTCTAGACTAGACCTGCCGTGTGGCGGCGCTCGAACTGCAATCACAGATAGTGGCGACACGCGGGTGCGACGTATACTAACGGACCGCGGCAGATTTAAAGGCTACCACGTAGCAAGTGTGGTGTCTGGCGGTGACACCACACTGAATTTGCATACGTGCAAATTAATGTTATTCCACTACCGTACCACGCTGTCGTGCAAAGTAGGTAGTCGACTTCTGTGTACTTGGTTGTACATGATCGGGAGTAGGATGAACGCATATCGTAATTCTGTTCATTTCACGTAGAGATGAGCGGGAACTTTCGAGCTATGAGGAGGCCAGCCGCTCACAATAGCAGCACGTGGGAGCACATCCGATCTCCGGGAATTGTGGGCGGAGTTCTGATCCATTGCTGGCAGCTTTCACTTTTGATGTTGGATCTCAGGAACCTGAGAGACGGAAGCTCGCTATTTTTACAAATGCTGGGCGCAGTTTCTTGCGAATGCTAATATTTTTGGCATGAACGCGCCAGCTCAGCGTCACGGCGCTGCAATTTTTTGGGACGGTGGGTGGTAGAGCTCCATGCGACAGCCGACAGAACGGCGTCACTTGTAGCAACCCAGTTATTACATTCTGTTGACGCTCGTCGCCGGAAAGCTTTCTGCGCAAAGTCCTGGCGGATGGTATGTTACCTTGCTCGACTGTTACGTCAGCACATGTCTGCAGTCATCTTCGCGAACTGGTGGGAAGGAACGGTATTGGCACCTAGGTTGATGGGGTGCGGTAATGAGAAAGGAGACGAGTGGCGAACGCTTTGTTTATCAGCGACGATTGGTCGAAGCAGGAATCGATCGCAAACTTTGCCGCGCTTGCTGCGGAGTAATTACGTTCGTAATTTCAGTTGTCTGGCCACCAGGACAAACTAATAGCACCCTCCTTTTTTTACGGTTGTACTTCTATCGGTCTCCAAGGTGTGAGTCAATTTCAATGCCACAGAACCGACCGCGAGCAGTAGTGGTTATCAAAACTCCGTATTTCGCCGTACTATAGGCAGTACACGCAAATGCGGCCTGTAGGTGTTCATTTCATTAATCAGCCGGCCTTAATTCGAATTGAGATTTCTCAGCGGTGGCATCCGTAGAACCACTTTGCCTTCTTAGGTGATGTCGTGGTACTGCATCCGATTACACACTTGTTTAGCCGACCGGGGTGGCCGAGTGGTTCTAGGCGCTACAGTCTGGAACCGCGCGACCGCCACGGTCGCAGGTTAGAATCCTGTCCCGGGCATGGATGTGTGTGATGTCCATAATTTATTTAGGTTTAAGTAGTTCTAAGTTCTAGGGGACTGATGACCTCATATGTTAAGTCCTATAGTGCTCAAAGCCGTTTTGAACGTACCTGTAACTATGGGGCGCAATTTATCTATTAAACAGTCACATTCACCGAAGTCTTTCTGCACCCTCTTTTTTATAGAACTTTGATCGAATAATTTAATGAATAGATTACATGGGAGACGAGCGAGCCCACATAGTACTTATACATCACTGGCCATTAAAATTGCTACACCACGAAGAGACACGAAATTTAACCGACAGGAAGAAGATACTGTGACATGCAAATGATTAGCTTTTCAGAGAATTCACACAAGGTTGGCGCCGGTTGCGACTCCTACAACGTGCTGACATGAGGAACGTTTCCAACCGATTTATCATACACAAACAGCAGTTGACTGGCGTTTAATGGTGTCACGTTGTTGTGATGGCTCGTGTAAGCAGGAGAAATGCGTACCATCACGTTTCCGACTTTGCTAAAGATCGGATTGTAGCCTATCGCGATTGCGGTTTATCGTATCGTGACATTGCTGCTCGCGTTGAGCGAGATCCAATGATTGTTAGCAGAATATGGAATCGGTGGGTTCAGGATGGTAATACGGAACGCCTTGCTGGATCCCAACGGCCTCGTATCACTAGCAGTCCAGATGACAGGCATCTTATCTGCATGGTTTAGTTAGGTTTAAGTAGTTCTAAGTTCTAGGGGACTGATGACCATTGCTGTTAAGTGTTTGGAGCCATTTTAATTTTTATCTGCATGGCTGAAACGGATCGCGCAGCCAAGTCTCGATCCCTGAGTCAACAGATGGGAACGTTTGCAAGACAACAACCATATGCAGGAACAGTTCGACGACGTTTGCAGCAGCATGGACTATCAGCTCAGACACCATGGCTGCGGTTACAGACAGGAGCGCCTGCGATGGTGTTCTCAACGACGAACCTGGGTGCACGAATGGCAAAACGTCATTTTTCGGATGAAACCAGGTTCTGTTTAGAGCATCATGATGGTCGCATCCGTGTTTGGAGACATCGCGGTGAACACACATTGGAAGTGTATACTAGTCATCGCCATACTGGCGTGTCACCCGGCGTGATGGTGTGGAATGCCATTGGTTACACGTCTGGGTCACCTCTTGTTCGCATTGACTTCACTTTAAACAGTGGACGTTACTTTTCAGATGTATTGGGACCCGTGGCTCTACCCTTCATTCGATCCCTGCGAAACCCTACATTTCAGCAGGATAATGCACGCCCGCATTTTGCAGATCCTGTACAGGCCTTTATGGATACAGAAAATCATCGACTGCTGCCCTGGCCAGCACATTGTCTATATCTCTCACCAGTTCAAAACGTCTGGTCAATGGTGGCCGAGCAACTGGCTCGTCACAATACGCAAGTCACTACTCTTGATGAACTGTGGTATCGTGTTGAAGCTGCATGTGCAGCTGTACTTGAACACGCCATTCAATCTCTGTTTGACTGAATGCCCAGGCAATAAAGCCAGTTATTGCGGCCAGAGGTGGTTGTTCTGGGTGCTGATTTCTCAGGATCTATGCACCTAAATTTAGTGAAATGTAGTCACAGGTAAGTTCTAGTATAATATATTTGTCCAATGAATACCTGTTTATCATCTGCATTTCTTCTCGGTGTAGCAATTTTAATGGCCTGTACTGTATCCGAATCAGGGCCATTTAGGCACTGCATTACACACTTGCAGTAGATACCATGTAAATCCACTTGGGTGTGATTTGCACAACATCGTGATTTTTCCACCAAACTTCCATATCAGTTAAGGGTCCCATGATTGCAATCACGCAGCTAGTTTCCATAGTTGACTGAAATGTAAACATACCAGCCTTATATACACTCCTGGAAATTGAAATAAGGACACCGTGAATTCATTGTCCCAGAAAGGGGAAACTTTATTGACACATTCCTGGGGTCAGATACATCACATGATCACACTGACAGAACCACAGGCACATAGACACAGGCAACAGAGCATACACAATGTCGGCAATAGTACAGTGTATATCGACCTTTCGCAGCAATGCAGGCGGCTATTCTCCCATGCAGACGATCGTAGAGATGCTGGATGTAGTCCTGTGGGACGGTGTTGAGTTACACCTTCTAGAGCACGTTGGGTGGCACGGGATACATGCGGACGTGCATTGTCCTGTTGGAATAGCAAGTTCCCTTGCCGGTCTAGGAATGGTAGAACGATGGGTTCGATGACGGTTTGGATGTACCGTGCACTATTCATTGTCCCCTCGACGATCACCAGACGTGTACGGCCAGTGTAGGAGATCGCTCCCCACACCATGATGCCGGGTGTTGGCCCTGTGTACCTCGGTCGTATGCAGTCCTGATTGTGGCGCTCACCTGCACGGCGCCAAACACGCATACGACCATCATTGGCACCAAGGCAGAAGCGACTCTCATTGCTGAAGACGACACGTCTCCATTCGTCCCTCCATTCACGCCTGTCGCGACACCACTGGAGGCTGCACGATGTTGGGGCGTGAGCGGAGTACGGCCTAACGGTGTGCGGGACCGTAGCCCAGCTTCATGGAGACGGTTGCGAATGGTCCTCGCCGATACCCCAGGAGCAACAGTGTTCCTAATTTGCAGGGAAGTGGCGCTGCGGTCCCCTACGGCACTGCGTAGGATCCTACGGTCTTGGCGTGCATCCGTGCGTCGCTGCGGTCCGGTCCCAGGTCGACGGGCACGTGCACCTTCCGCCGACCACTGGCGACAACAACGATGTACTGAGGAGACCCCACGCCCCACGTGTTGAGCAATTCGGCGGTACGTCCACCCAGCCTCCCTCATGCCCACTATACGCCCTCGCTCAAAGTCCGTCAACTGCACATACGGTTCACGTCCACGCTGTCGCGGCATGCTACCAGTGTTAAAGACTGCGATGGAGCTCCGTATGCCACGGCAAACTGGCTGACACTGACGGCGGCGGTGCACAAATGCTGCGCAGCTAGCGCCATTCGACGGCCAACACCGCGGTTCCTGGTGTGTCCGCTGTGCCGTGCGTGAGATCATTGCATGTACAGCCCTCTCGCAGTGTCCGGAGCAAGTATGGTGGGTCTGACACACCGGTGTCAATGTGTTCTTTCTTCCATTTCCAGGAGAGTAAATCATTCATTGGTTTCCAAAACTCTGTATTTTACACATGAATATAACCGCAAGCTCATCGAGGCATTCTAAATAATGTTCTATGAGTGCTCCCATGGCCATACGACATACGCCCATGCTATAGGCAATTTCGAACCACATCGTGTGTAGCAACATCCTATCAGCGGTCATCACGGCAGCATATCTGGCGTTCTGTCAGCCGTTTCAGTGTTCGCGGCAGTGGGGGTACGTATAGAAACATCCTTAATGTCACAGGGAGGTAGGTCTGGTGGTCTGTACGGCCGAGAAAACGGAGCCACATTATCTCCAGCGCTACGCACACTCAAGCGATGAGGAAGTTCGTCATTTACACACCGTCGACGATCAATGCTCCAACGAGGAGGTGATTTGTCGTGTTGGCACATGAAATTCTCATAATCAGCAGTCACTTGTGGAAACAATTACAACAGCAAAATATCAAGCTGAGTAGCACTCGCCACTGCCTTCACAGAGCGTATAAATGGTCCATACAGATCCATGGGTGATACTGTAGACAAAAAACTAACCTACGGCGAATCACGTTCATGCATCACAGTTTCGTGATCACGTTCAGTGCCCTACACGCTCACATAGTGGCGATTACCTTTGCAGATGAACAGAAGGCTGCGTCTTCGCTGAATATCAGCTTCCAGGCGACATGCTCATCATCAAGTTCTTCCTGCATTGTGATGCAAAGTTGAAGGCGCTGACTATGATTATCCGTTTTAAATATTGAACGAGATGCGGACGGTACGGTCTGAAACATAACCATGGTCACAACATCGTCCAAACCTCTCACTGCAGTATTCCTAGTCCACGGCTGGCTGATTTTATTGTTTCTTTTACGTAGGTCCTCCAGAATGCACGCTGCACTGTTGTAACACGTAATCATCTTGTATTCTATCACCCAAAACGTATTACGCAATTGCGGATATGGACAACCATCAGCTGCAGAATGGGAAGATGACAGCGAAAATTTGTGCTGAGCCGGAACTCGAATCCGGATTTCCCGCTTACAGCGAGTGGTCGCTATATCAGGTTATATATATATAATTTTCTTTCTCGGGCTAGCGCTCTACCGATTTTTTTCTTATTGGCATAGGTCATGGGTCAGAATGGGCAGGAGTC
Source organism: Schistocerca gregaria (assembly GCF_023897955.1). Classification (NCBI taxonomy): domain Eukaryota; kingdom Metazoa; phylum Arthropoda; class Insecta; order Orthoptera; family Acrididae; genus Schistocerca; species Schistocerca gregaria. The sequence continues at coordinate 482,828,430 of NC_064927.1, forward strand.
TTTCTTGGAGGCCTGACCACGGTTTCCACGCCTCCTGACAGGATAAGGGAGAGGCAGCGGGAAGGAAACATTGTACATTTAACTAATTATTTTCTGTTGGTTTTTAATTCCTTTCCTGTAATTTCTGTATACCAGGAAAAAAACAATTACATGTGTAAAAAAGGAAAGAAATGTAGGGCCAAAGTCACATCCTCGTCATTTCACTGGTAGGAATATCGCAGTCCAAGGAATATCCTAGCCCGCGAAACTACGTAGACCTGGAACTGCCCACAACTCCGGGGGTCATGGAACATGCTCCTAGAAAGTTCGCAAAGTACTTTTTGTATTTGGAATGACGTCGGATGATCTCAGTTGTTCTAGAAGAAGGAGCCAATAGTCCGTGCTCGATATCACAGTCAGCGAGAGCAAGTAGTGCAATACGTGTTCTCCAATCGCGAGGATTGCTGACATTTTTTGTGGGGGAAAAAAGACTACGTCTGGGAAAAATAAAGCGTCCGTCGTAATCGTGAAGCCACCGGTGTGTTGCAGGGGTACCATAATGCATTGCGTCATCCGCCAAACATCTTTCGCCTCACCGCACTACAGACAGTGTTCATCGCTGTACTGCATACCACATATAAGGCAGAGTGGGAAATCGACCGTGTGAATGCAGTACAATCGTCCATGAGCAAATGTCTTATGGTTGATTAATGGTAACCACGACAATCTCGCTCCCGTTGCGAGGAGAGGCGTAAGGGCGGTTCGTCAGATCTGTCGCCAATCACTCGTTGGGTATTTAAGCCCGACGACATTGGTGCCATGATGACGCCACAAGTATCGATATATCTCACGGGTAGTGAGGATCGTTGTAGGAGGTATTTTTAAATGAACACAACGAAAATGGACAAGGAGTCGCACAACATGAAAAAAGGCCAATAGTGTGCTTACTCCCCAGAATGAACCATGGACCTGGCCGTTGGTTGGGGGGCTTGAGTGCCTCAGCGATGCAGATAGACCTACTGGAGGTGCAATCACAACGGAGTTGTGTCTATTGAGAGGCCAGACAAAAGTGCGGTTCCTGAAGAGAGGCAGCAGCCTTTTCAGTGGTTGTAGGTACTATAGTCTAGATGATTGACTGATGTGGCATTGTAACATCAACCAAAAGAGCCTTGCTGTGGTGGAACTGCGAACGTCTCAAAGCAAGGGGAATCTACAGCCGTAATTTTTCCTGAGGGCATGCACCCTTAATGTACGCTTAAATGATGATGGCGTCCTCTTGGGTAAAGTATTTTAGAGGTAAAATTGTCCCCCATTCGCATTTCCGGACGGGGACTACTCAGGAGGATGTCGTTATCAGGAGAAACAAAACTGGATGTCTAGGAATCGGAGAGTGGAATATCAAATCTCTTAATCGGGCAGGTAGGTTAGAAAATTTAAAAAGCGAAATGGATAAGTTAAACTTAGATATGGTGGGAATCAGAGAAATTCGGTGGCAGGAGGAACAAGGCTTTTAGTCAGGTGAAAATGGTTCAAATGGATCTAAGCACTTCGCGACTTAACGTCTGAGGTCATCAGTCCCCTAGACTTAGAACTACTTAAACCTAACCAACTTAAGGACATCAAACACATCCATGCCAGATGCAGGATTCGAACCTGTGACCACAGTACAAGCACGGTTCCGGACTGAAGCGCCTAGAACCGGTTGGCCGTAGCGGCCGGTGGTCAGGTGAATACAGGGCTGGAAATACAAAATCAAATACGGGAAATGCTGGAGTAGGTTTAATAATGAATAAGGAAACAGGAACATTGATCAGCAACTACAACAGCATAGTAAACGCATTATTGTAATCAAGATAGACACGAAGCCCACGCCTACCACAGTAGTACAAGTTTATATGCCAACTAGCCCTGCAGTTGAAAAAATGAATCATGTGACAAAAGAAATTATTCAGATAGATAAGGGAGAAGAAAATTTAATAGTCATGGGTGACTGGAATTCGATAGTGGGAAAAGGAAGAGAAGGAAAAGTAATAGGTGAATGTAGAATCCGGGTAAGGAATGAAAGAGGAAGCCACCTGGTAGAATTTTGCATAGAGCACATCTTGGCTTAAGAATCATGAAAGAAGGTTGTAGGCGTGGAGGGTGCCTGCAGACACTGGAAGGTTTCAGATAGATTGTGTAATGGTAAAACCGAAATTTAGGAACTAGGTTTAAAATATTAAGACTTTCAAGGTGTACATGTGGACTATTGTCACAATTTATTGGTTATAAACTGTAGATTGAAACTGAAGAAACTGCAAAGAGGTATGAATTTAAGACGATGAGACCTGGAGAAACTGAAAGAACCAGAGATTTTAGAGAGTTTCATAGAGAGCATTAGTGAACGATTGACAAGACCAGGGCAAAGAAATACAATAGATGAAGAATGCATAGCTCTGAGAGATGAAATAGAGAAGGCAGCAGAGGATCAAGTATGTAAAAAGACGAGGGCTAATAGAAATCCTTGGATAACAGAAGAGATATTGAATGTAAGTGATAAAAGGAGTAAATATAAAAATGCAGTAAATGAAGCAGGCGAAAAGGAGTAGAAACGTCTCAAAATGAGATCGTCAGGAAGTGTAAAATGGCTAAGCACGGATGGCTAGAGGACAAATGTAAGGATCTATAAGCATATATCACTAGGATTAAGATAGATACTGCCTACAGGAAAACTTAGAGAGACATTCGGAGAAAAGAGAACCACTTGTATGAATATCAAGAGCTCAGATGGAAACTCAGTTCTAAGCAAAGCACGGAAAGGATATGAGATGAATATGAACTAAAGCGAAACGGGGATAGTGATATGTAGTCGAATAAAATCCGGTGATTCTTAGGGAATTAGATCAAAACGAGTTTTGGTATCTGGGAAACAAAATATCTGATGATGGTCGCACTATAGAGTGTATAAAATGCAGACTGGCTGTAGCAAAGAAAGCATTTCTGAACAAGAGAAAGTTGTTAACACTGAGTATACATTTAAGTGTAAGGAAGTCCCTGTTGAAGTTATCTGTGTGGAATGTATGGAGTGAAAGATAGACGATAAATAATTTACAGATGAAGAGAATAGAAGCTTTCGAAACGTGATGCTGCAAAGTGATGCCGCAGATTAGATTGGTAGATCACGTAACTAATGACGAAGTACTGAAGGGGAATTTGTGGCACATCTTCACTAGAGGAAGAGTTTGGAAGGTAGAACACATTCTGAGGTATCAAGTGATCACCAACTGGAGGGGAGCGTGGAGGTTAAAAATCATAAAGGGAGACGAAGAGATGAATACAATGAGCAGACTCCAAACGATGTACTTTACAGGAGTTACTCGGAGATGAAGAGGGTTGCACAGAATGGAACAGCTTGGAGAGCTGCATCAAACCAGTCTCTGACCGAAGACCACAACAACAACAACAGTGTGCCTGCTGCCACTGATGGTTCAAAGGACGGGGGAAGAAGGACGTCCAGGTTCACCGACGTGATGGTGTATTGCTGTTGGTTTCAGGTCCATAGCGCCGCTCAAAAAGTATAGACCGAGAGCCTTGTTCCCCACATTTGTGAGATTAAGTCGACCGGAATGGTGTGGGGGAGTTATAGTCTCGTATTGGACCTTAAGCAGCATCCCCTGGCTGACATAGCGTACAAAGGCCGCCATTAATCTGCGAGCAATACCATATGGCATTGGCATTACCTGTGCCACGTGTGGCAGTCGTGAGGCAAGACGAAAATTAGAGTATTCCACCCTTTGGAGCATGTCGTGGATTCGGAGTGAATTGTTGCGTATGTGAAGTCAGACGTGCTCGAGCAGACGCTGCTAAGCATCGCATGATGTCCTCCGTCGCAAATGGACTATACAGACCCCCCCCCCTGTCCCGATCTGTATGCAAAATCTTGGTTTTATGCATGCTGACCCTGCTATCTGTCGCACGCCTTATGTAGTAAGAAGGGCAACCACCTGCCGTAGTTCGTTCTCCGATCAGACGAGATTCATCAAGTCATCTGTACACATGCGACACATGAACGAACGCGCATGGAGCTGGAAGCCCGTAAGATTCCGTCGAAGAGTCAGTATCTGTGGTTCGAGCGCTATCGCAAACAGCACCATCGACAAAGGACTTCATTGCCTAACTCAGCTGTAAACATGTAGGGTGCATACTGTAAGACCTTCGGTACACACACCATCAGATTATTTGACTTGTCGCTCTAACGAAATAGGCGAGTGTCACCCATATGTCTCGTGGCGTTATCGTGGCGTGTTTATCTTCTGCCGTTAGGTCAGGCGATAGAAATGCCGCTTGCACGCTTAGAGTAGCAGACTGACGATGACCTACTTTAAGCAGAACTTGATTAATAATCACACACATTTATTAAAATAATAACAAACATAAACGTTACATAACTTGATTCTGGATGCTATTTATAATTGACAATCTGAAGTTCCTTTGGTGTGGGCACGTATTCTTACATATCTCTGATACTTGACAATGTGCCTATACACTTATCTTCATGGCTATGTACAGGAATATGGTAATGTTACTATGTGCAGACTGAAACTTGACTATGAAACTTGACAGAGAGGTGCAGATAAATGCAGACTCGTACAGACTGATGCAGACTGACTAATCGGAGGTCTGTACACTCGTTATAATACCTCACGTGTTCAGATATCACTGCACGAGTGTGATCCGCGAGGAGAAAAGGTTCTACGTTAGCAGCAATCTCATTGGCTGCGTTACATTTTAATACACGGATCGGCGGAAGCTGAATTTGGTCCGTCTCTAAGACAGCGCCATCTCTTAGTGCGGACACAGACGAGCGCTGCGCCTGCGCTGTTGTGCTTAGCGGGGCGCGCTCTAGTGGGAAAGTTGTGTACGCACTGACCACACGGAAGTACGTATGTACACAACAAAACAAGAATCGTGTCTACCTTCCTGCCATTGACTCTCAACGTCGAAGGAGCACCGCGAAAAAGGCGCGTGAGAATGGCAATGAAACCCTGGGTTAATGGCATGGGCTGCATAGTTGAGCCAAGAAAATCATCGTTGATTCAGTCACAGGCAGGATCTAATTCCACTCACATTAACGTCGCTTACTTGCGACATGCCTCCATTCAGGAAATGATGCACCGAACCTCTAGACAAGCCTGATCTGGGGGGGGGGGGGGGGGGGGGGGGAGTGTCTTGGATATTAAAGTCTTGAGCCTTGCCGCCAACATTCGCGCAAATATTCTGTAGTCAGTGATGAGCATTGTGAGCGGTCGAAACTGATGGACGCTGTATCCTTGCCGGTTTCGGTACTGGTATAGGCATTCCCTTGTCAGGGATTAGTAACCCGTTATCTATCAACACCGACTGGGACATCATTATATCCGCGAATTCGCGATGAAATTCGAGTGTCAACATTTATAGCTTCAAGAATACACTCAATTTTATGTCAGCGATCTATCATTAGCATTTGTGCAGGATGGGGTAGCTGGCACGGATTTTGATTATTGATTTTTCTTTTTTTGTGCAGTACTGGGAAAGGCTGTGGTGAGTACAGTGAAGAGCCTAAATTTTTGAGTAGAAAAACATTAGGACCCATTAACTAAATACTTGTTGAGGTAACCCCAAAACGCTTTCCTTAAAAGCTTGAAATCCTCCATGAAGGGTTAGTTGGCATACCCTTGGTAACATGATTTAGGTAGGAATACGTGTGCAGGACACAGTAATTTTGGAGGAAAATCATTTTATTTTAGCAAAACTTAGGGAAATCTCTTTTACAAGGAATAAATCCTTCAGAACAGAAATGTATCATGATAAAATAGGTGGAGAAAAAAATTATACTAGAATGTGTGAACAACAGGATGAACCTAAATGTATGATAAAAGAACGATTTCTTTCAGAAATAAGTATTTCTTGTAGCTGCCTGTCGTTGTTGAAACAGAATTAGTTCCATTTCTTAAATTAAACAACGTATGTAGGAGTTGGGCGTCCGTTTGATCGAATTGTTGTGCTCAATTTTAGCACATATTTACATTGGTTGTACCAGACTGAATTATTCTGCTCTGACCGTCTTTAGTTTTTTGCCTTTTTGATCATGATAGACACGTGAATCTTTTACCATCAGTTTCGACAGTCTCAGCAGAGTACTGGTACGCATTGTGCTTCACCAAAGCAAATTCATTTAAAGGTATTCTGGGTGATTAGGAGATCCTTGAGAGTGCGAGGCATTCCTTGTTGATCTTGTTCGACGTGTCCTGTTGGTATAGCTGTGCCAGGTGACTCCAGACGTACTACTCGACCACAATATTATTGCAGTTGTCCTTCTGTGGCCGTTGTTGGAAACCCACGCTGATTTATATATATATATATATATATATATATATATATATATATATATATATATATATATACTTTTAAAGGTATACTGACAAGTTAGGAAAAAGTTAGGAAAAAGTTTAAATAAGGGCCCCGCGTTTTTGACGTTTCCAAGAACACTGAAGTTACGGTGGATCGTGCACCTTTGCATACACCCCACACTAGCTAAACCCCTTAATTAGGGCATTAACGTTGGCACGATGGCAGCGCTCTAGCTCCATGGAGGCAGGAAATAGAAGCTTATGGCAATTAACCCCGCTCTCCCCTACTTTAAAAATATTGCACAGTGATTCACACAAAGTCCTAAACAGTGTTATTATATTCATTTTATAACTGCCAGCGATTATATGTACATATAACTCTTGCGCCACAACAGGCAGGGCCTAGTTTGACGTCAAGCGTGCCGCAGCAAGTAGCCAAAACGTAAGAAGCAGAACCATAAGAACTAAGTCTCGATAACCCTAACAAGGAAATGAGTGGTTGCGCATTTTAGAAGAGTGTCCGTCCCAAACCCTAAACAAACACGACGAAAGACTTAGTGGAATCAAACAAACAGGAAACGAAAAGAAACCGGAAACAGATTGCTTGGGGAGAAAAATACGTCAAGGACGCGGACACTATAAACGACTCAAGAACAGATTGATTCCAGTATCGATCAAGACCATCCGATGCCTCCATCTGCCACGATTTTCACGACTGCAGCAACGAAGTGATAAAATACATGGTGAAACCTGCACCTGTCATTTATTTTGCACAATTCGCTAATAGTTTCGGTCAATGATCATTATCAGGCATAGATGGCAGAAAGAATCTGAGATGCAATGACGGAAATAAAAGAAAGATTAAGTGTGAGATTAAAATTCAAGGCGAAAGAATATCAATGATAACATTTTTGATGACACAGCAATCCTTAGTGAAACTTACAGGAATTACAGGTTATGTTGAATGGAATGAATAGTCTAATCAGTAAGGAACATGGATGGAGTACAAATAGAAGTGAGACGAAAATAATGAGAAGTTGACAAACTGCCTATTGGCTTCTGTCTCGGGTTCTTCGGCCGAAGTTCATCTAATGATTTTACTGACGTTTCGCCAGCAGGAGTGGCTGGCATTGTCAAAGCTTCAGCCTCCATTGCCGCTGGTGAACTGGAGCCAAGCTCGCGGGCGCGGAATATATGTATCTGGCGCCGCAACATCCTAGGTCTTCTCCGCGGGCCGGCCAGGATGACCGAGCGGTTCTAGGCAGTACAGTCTGGACCGCTACGGTCGCAGGTTCGAATCCTGTCTCGGGCATGGATGTGTGTGATGTCCTTAGGTTAGTTGGGTTTAAGTAGTTCTAAGTTCTAGGGGTCTGATGACTTGAGAAGTTAAGTCCCATAATGCTCAGAGCCATTTGAACCATTCTTCTCCGTGGTCATTCCCGGTGCGGTTCTCCTCTTGCTACCTGCGATGGTCATTCGCTGCAGTACGAGAAGCCAGGATTCGTTTAGCTTAAGGCTTTCCTCTTGCTTGTTGAAACTGTTCGCATGTTTTTGTGTTTTTACAGCTTCTATGCAGTGATACCTGAACACGTGAGGTATTATAACGAGTGTACAGACCTCCGATCAGTCAGTCTGCATATGTCTGCACCAGTCTGTACAAGTCTGCATTAGTCTGTACGAGTCTGCATTTATCTGCACCTGTCTGTACCAGTCTAGATTAGCCTGTATTACTCTATAGTCAAGTTTCAGTCTGCGCGTAATAAGATTACCATATACTTGTACAAAGCCATGAAGATAAGTGTATAGACACTTTGTCAAGTATCAGAGATATGTGAGAATACGTGCCCACACCAAAGGAACTGCAGATTGTCAATTATAAAAAGCATCCAGAATCAAGTTACGTAATGTTTATGTTTGTTATTATCTACAGCCAGAACTTCCGTGTCGGCGAATTTTATGGACGATCAATTAGCTCCAGGATCAAAGAACGTAATCGACATTGCAGTTTGGGGCAGGTGGAGAAATCGGCCGTGACAGAGCGAGCACTGAGTGAGACCGACCACGTAATAAATTCGCCGACACTGAAGTTCTGGCTGTTGAGAAGCACTATCACATTCGCTTGTTCAGAAAAGTTGTAGAAATACAAAAACACGCGAACAGTTTCAACAAGAAAGAGCAAATCCTTAAGGTAAACGGTTCCTGGCTTCCCATATTGCAGCGAGTGTTCGTCGCAGGTAGCAAGAGGAGAACCGCACCGGAAATGACCGAGGAGAAACCCTCGGATGTTGCCGCGCCAGGTACCTATAGTCTGCGGCCGCGAGCTCGGCTCCAGTTCACCACCGACAACGGAGGGTGAAGCTCTGACCATGCCAGCCACTTGTGCTGGCGAAACGTCAGTAAAACCATTTGCTGAAAGTCGGCCGAAGAACCTGAGACAGAATCCAATAGGCAGTTTGTCAACAAGTGGCCACGAAAGCCTTAAAAATTTTGTATAAAGAAAAGTATCAGAAATGAGAATAGCGGTAAACCTTATATCATAATTGGGGATCAGGAAGTAGACAAAGTCAAGGAATTCTACTATCTAGACAGCTGTATAACCTATGACGGACGGAGAACAAGGATATAAAAAGTAGGCAAAAAGGACTTTCCGGACCAAGAGGAGTCTACTAATACCAAACATAGGCCTTAATTATCATTAGAATTAATTAGAAATTTCCGAGAAAGTACGTTTGGAGCATACCATAGTATGGCTGTGGGATAAGAACTGTGGGAAAAGCAAGACAGAAGAGAATCGACGCATATCAGATGTAATTCTGCATAAATATGTTGAAGAATATTAGGTGGACTGATAAGATCAGGAATCAGGAGATTATCGGTACAAATGGCGAGGAAATAAACATGTGGAATACACTGACAGGAAAAAGGGACACGATGACGGGACAGGAATAAGTTCTATGGTACTGCAGGGAGCTGTAGGGGGCAAAGACTGGAGCGGAAGACAGAGACTGAAATAGAGCCAACAAATAATTGAGGACGTAGGTTGCGAGTGCTACTCTGAGATGAAAGCATTGCCACAGGAGACGAATTTGTGGAGGGCAGCGTGAAACCAGTGAGATGACTGATAACTGGAAAAGAAAACAATGGCGTAGAATCATAATTTAGTGAAATATCAATTTAGTACGGAAGAGAGAATGAGGAGGTAATGAGTAGAATTGGGGAGAAGAGGAGCTTGTGGCACAACTTGACTAGAAGAAGGGATCGGTTGGTAGGACATGTTTTGAGGCATCAAGGGATCACGAATTTGGTATTGGAGGGCAACGTGGAGGGTAAAAATCATAGAGGGAGACCAAGAGATGACTACACTAAGCAGATTCAGAAGGCTGTAGGTTGGAGTAGGTACTTGCACAGGATAGAGTACGATGGAGAGCTGCATCAAACCAGTCTCAGGACTGAAGACCACATCAACAACAACAACAACAACAACGGAAGAAAAAAGAAGGCAGGTGTGCCAAAAGCCTTTGTGCTTCTATTCATCGAAGAGAGTGCCAGTCTGAATCTCAGATGGACTGAGACCTCGATTGTTGAGTCAGATTTAAAATCCGTATTATGATATGGATACTTCAGCGTAAACTGTTATTGTCACATTAATGAGACCACCTTCTGCAGCGCCAACATGCAGGAGGAGAGTAGAGGTTCCCGAAGGTACCGACAGGGACGTGAAGCCATACGGATCCCAGCGTCGTTGTCAGCTGCTCTGCGTTTCACGCTTGAGGATACACGAGCTGAACACCCCTATCCAGGCTATCCCACAGACTTTCGACTGTGTCTAAATCCGAGACGTTTGATGTCCAGCGGAGAACGGTTGCCTCATTCTGATACTCTTCGCACCACACACGTACACATCTACATCTACATCTACATCTACATGACTACTCTGCAATTCACATTTAAGTGCTTGGCAGAGGGTTCATCGAACCACAATCATACTATCTCTCTACTATTCCACTCCCGAACAGCGAGCGGGAAAAACGAACACCTAAACCTTTCTGTTCGAGCTCTGATTTCTCTTATTTTATTTTGATGATCATTCCTACCTATGTAGGTTGGGCTCAACAAAATATTTTCGCATTCGGAAGAGAAAGTTGGTGACTGAAATTTCGTAAAAAGCTCTCGCCGCGACGAAAAACGTCTATGCTGTAATGACTTCCATCCCAACTCGTGTATCATATCTGCCACACTCTCTCCCCTATAACGCGATAATACAAAACGAGCTGCCCTTCTTTGCACCCTCTCGATGTCCTCCGTCAATCCCACCTGGTAAGGATCCCACACCGCGCAGCAATATTCTAACAGAGGACGAACGAGTGTAGTGTAAGCTGTCTCTTTAGTGGACTTGTTGCATCTTCTAAGTGTCCTGCCAATGAAACGCAACCTTTGGCTCGCCTTCCCGACAATATTATCTATGTGGTCCTTCCAACTGAAGTTGTTTGTAATTTTAACACCCAGGTACTTAGTTGAATTGACAGCCTTGAGAATTGTACTATTTATCGAGTAATCGAATTCCAACGGATTTCTTTTGGAACTCATGTGGATCATCTCACACTTTTCGTTATTTAGCGTCAACTGCCACCTGACAGACCATACAGCAATCTTTTCTAAATCGCTTTGCAGCTGATACTGGTCTTCGGATGACCTTACTAGACGGTAAGTTACAGCATCATCTGCGAACAACCTGAGAGAACTGCTCAGATTGTCACCCAGGTCATTTATATAGATCAGGAACAGTAGAGGTCCCAGGACGCTTCCCTGGGGAACACCTGATATCACTTCAGTTTTACTCGATGATTTGCCGTCTATTACTACGAACTGCGACCTTCCTGACAGGAAATCACGAATCCAGTCGCACAACTGAGACGATACCCCATAGCTCCGCAGCTTGATTAGAAGTCGCTTGTGAGGAACGGTGTCAAAAGCTTTCCGGAAATCTAGAAATACGGAATCAACTTGAGATCCCCTGTCGATAGCGGCCATTACTTCGTGCGAATAAAGAGCTAGCTGTGAGCTGTGAGCTGTGTAGCACGTTGCATTGTCTTACTGGTGGATGCCATTGTGCCGTGGAGACGCGGTTTCCAAGCACAGTTGCACACTTGTGTTGAGCAATCTGATTAGCGAGTTGTTAAGCCCCGCTCTTGAAATTGAAGGCGATGCAGCCACTGAGTACTAACTGGAGTAGAGAGGCGTGTACTTACGTCTACGGTGAGCCCGGCGAAGGGGAAGACCTTGATGGCGGGGTTCTCGCGCGGCGTGTAGCGGAAGAACTCGCGCCGGCCCTTGTACCACTTGACGGAGTAGAGGGCGTCGCCCTCCAGGTCGTAGCGGCAGCGCAGCACGGCCGCCGTGCCCCGCTGGATGGCCGCCGGCACCGACACGCGCACGTCGCGCAGCGCCACGCCCCCTGCCGGCAAGCCACGCCCACCCACTCACTGCGCTGCCTCGCACTGTTAGCGTATGTTTTATTACTAGCCGTATACTAGGAGTCGCGCAGGTATGTATATTTATTCCAATTCCATTAGTCTGTCTTCTCCCCCTCTCTATGTCTATTTCCTTTTTGCATCTCTCTATGTCCTTCTCCTCCTCCTCCTCTCTGCCTGTAGCCCCCTCTCTCTGTTCATCTCCTCCACCCCCCTCCCCCTTGCCGGTCGCTGTCCACATCCTCCTACTCCTCTGTCCATTTGTTGGCTACATCTCTGTCTCTCCCTCGGTGTCTCCATCAGCTGGTGGCCCCTCTGTGCATCTGCACTTTCCTCTTCCGTTGTGATGACCCCAACCCACCGGAAAAATAATTATCAAAATCTGAACTGTGAAGTCATCCAAAATTCCAGTTGGAAAATCACACTCTTTGTTATACTTCTCAATTGGTCACGATCCCACTTTGTTTATGAACTGAAAACTCTAATATTGACGAGAAACTGATCTGAACCGGCAAAATTGTATATATATTCTCTGAAACTTCAAAGACATCTAAGACAATATCTGAAAGGAATTAGAAAAAGTGACAAAATTTCGTGAATCACACACAACACTGTTACCAATCGCATGAACACGGGTGGAGGGAGGGGGGGGGGGGCGGGGGGGTACTACGACTCGTAGCAATATAATATCAAAAACTTTTATTACTGGGTAAATAGTCACTACGTGAATTGCCAGCTGACATTTATAATTCCCGCTCACGTCAGGAAAAGCACCAATACGGGAATAGCAGCTTTTACGTTATTGGTCAGAGCGCCAGCAATTACGGCGGTCGCCGTAATTTTCGCGCGAAGCCATATTTCGCGACAAAATACTCTTATTAGTCACTGTCATGTATCTAATCTCATACCAACACATAAAACTACACAAAATAACTACAAAAATTTTGAGATGCAAGGAGAATTAGTCCTAATGAGAGGAAGAAGTTTATATTTACTGGTGTTTCAACAATGACTACAAGGCAACTTGTAATTCACTGATTGTAATTTTATGTTAGTTAGCAGAAAACAAATAAACTAAACAAAGAATTTAATTAAACAGAGTCTGTAATTCGTATACTTTTTATAGAGAAAGAAAGTTTCTAGGTCAGGGGATAGCGTTCAGCGAAATCCCTTAACTTTTTGTGACATACGAAGCGCTGCGTTGGGCAGCACGATGTCGGCGGGTTACGATGATGAGAGCAGGATACAGGCAGTGCCGCTGGTTAATCTTCTCCGGCGAAACCCAAATAAAGTTCCGGCGCAGCTGTATCATTAACCCCGTGGTGATTAACAAACCACAAGACGCCAGTATACGAACGTTGTGGACATGTCCTCTCTTTCAAAGCGCATGACGTAGACATCGATCGTTTTTACACTTTATGCACTGTCCGTGATGCTATCGTCCATAATTACACGGTTCGTCACATTCCTATATTCTTAGCCACAAATACACAGTTGATAGAATTGTTCTTGTGTGTGAAGCACACCGTAAACAATGTCCACTCTGTTCTCGAATTCCAAACTTCGACGACGTCACTGAAAGCCATTTATATTGCACAGTTAATTAGTCTTGACTTTCACGGCTTGATAGAATGTGATATACAACAGTTCCACCACCGAAAACCAATACCAGCAAAGTTCATTCGCATAAAAGCACAGATCGTGTCGGCCACAACAAAGTAATGTTAGCGGCACTTTTATAGTTCGGTTCATGTGCTCTTAAAGTTCGCTGGCGATGTCACTACATACCGCAGCTGTAAAGAGAATTACACTCTCATAGTTCGGTATCACTGTCCATACAATTACGTATGTTTTTCATAAAACACAGTACTATTTTTTCCGCGCACGTTTCTCAGACACACCAACCGCCGTCCCCTCTACTACGCAACAACCTTTCGACTCTCGATATCACTATCGGTGACCCCTGTCTATAGATGTTATATCGTTATCGTAAAATACATAAACCTTTATAAATGTTATTGACTGCATTTTTCACAATTAATAATATTCCAAAAGGGAACTTTACAAACTTTACTACAAGTACAAAGCTAGAAACATGATTGTCCATTGGCAAAAGAAATAATCACAATTACATCTTCACATTTAAAAACCATAGTAGAATGTTACATAAACACAATTAGAAATGCCAATATGAACAAAAGAAAAAGAATAGAAATCTAAAGAAGATCACGAAAAAAAATTTTATATGCGTAATTAGCAATTCCTCACTGTCTATTTCCTCATCACACCTCTTTCTGTCCATCTCCTCCTCTTTCGTTTCTCTGTTCATCTACCTCTCCCACTATCTCTGTCCATTCCACCACTTTCCCTTCTCTGTCCATTTCCCGCTTCTCATCACTTCATCTCCTTCTTCTCCATAGCTGTCTATCTCCTCCTTCCCTCTCTGTCTTTCTTTCTCTTTCTCCCCCACAAGGAGATTTCTAGTCCTTGCCCTCAGGGTATTTCTTCCAAATTGTAATACTTGTATCGAGCTTGGTTAAAATCGACTCAGGGCGTTAGAAGGAGCGTTTTACAGCTGGACTTTACCCGCGTACGCTTATGTCACATATATTTGGGTATTTCACATATATTTGTACAAGTGTTTCACCTCTATTAGCCGATCACACTATTATTGCACCTGGAGTGGTAAGTATTCATCCTGATATTTGACGAGGATAGGCTGAAACACTTGATAGCGTATGCGCAGCTGACCTGGAAGCATTTAGAGTGCAGAGCGTTTCCCTTAGTCACTAGTGTACGTGTTTACTGTAAGGGCATCACGTGTTTCCCTTAGGGGCCACAGAAGGTCAAGTGCAATAGTACCGTGGCTGAGTTTTATCTCTATCGAATTTCACCCTGCAGTTTCGATACATAGCAGGTTAATGTTTATGAACTCATACCTGCTGCACTATGAGTCGTACAATGATATAATGTACCAGGTATGTTTGGAGATGTTGCGAACAGAGTTAGTAATAAAGAAGTAATTAATTGATACTTCATGCATGCCGCAGAACTTTTACCCTGATCATAGTGCTTATGATGCAATATTTCCTGAACTGTGATTCGGAAAATAATAAATTTTTGCAGGTAGTTTCAATGGTGTATCTGAATACCATCTGCAAAATATGTTCTGAACAGATTTACTAGTACGGAAGTAATATAGCACAAGGTCATTCATAATTTGGCAGTTTTATGCACGAATATCGAAAATATAAAAAGTGATAAACTTTCTTCTTTTCATCATTTCGTGTGTGGCGTGGCATCAGGGATGGTGATTGGTGGGGGGTGGGAGGGGAAGTGGGAGGTGGCACGGTGATGTGAGATAGAAATAGCCTCGTAAAGGTTTGAAATTATGTATAAATTTTATTGCTTGTCACTAAGTGGTGTCATTCTAAAATACTGGGTGAAAACATTTTGCGTATTTCGGCATCGTTGGCTAAACTACGTTTTCAGAAACCACTTCAAGGGTAGGTAGTTATTATTCCGACCGTCGTTCTTCACAAGCATTAAGGGACTTGCTTACCAAGACTGACTGAGGTCAGTCCAGTGGTTTAGGAGCATACAATTATTCAACTTTTATAGTTTGCTTGATGCCGTCTGCATCTGAAGCGCTACGACAGGTTCTGCTTTCTCAATACTAAATTCTACGTCTTAAAATGTAATCGAGCTTAGCACAAATTATGAACGCTCTGATACCCATAGGTATCGATATTTTCATTTGTATGACTAGAAGCTCATGAAGAACTATATGTTGTTGTTGTTGTTGTTGTTGTGGTCTTCAGTCCTGAGACTGGTTTGATGCAGCTCTCCATGCTACTCTATCCTGTGCCAGCTCCTTCATCTCCCAGTACCTACTGCAACCTACATCCTTCTGAATCTGCTTAGTGTATTCACCTCTACGATTTCTACCCTCCACGCTGCCCTCCAATGCTAAAATTGTGATCCCTTGATGCCTCAGGACATGTCTTACCAGCCGATCCCTTCTTCTAGTCAAGTTTTCCCACAAACTTCTCTTCTCCCCAATCCCATTCAATACCTCCTCATTAGTTACGTGATCTACCCACCTAATCTTCAACATTCTTCTGTAGCACCACATTTCGAAAGCTTCTATTCTCTTCTTGTCCAAACTATTTATCGTCCATGTTTCACTTCCGTACATGGCTTCACTCCATACAAATACTTTCAGAAACGACTTCCTGACACTTAAATCTATACTCGATGTTAACAAATTTCTCTTCTTCAGAAACGCTTTCCTTGTCATTACCAGTCTACATTTTACATCCTCTCTACTTCGACCATCATCAGTTATTTTGCTCCCCAAATAGCAAAACTCCTTTACTACTTTAAGTGTCTCATTTCCTAACCTAATTTCCTCAGCATCACCCGACTTAATTCTACTACATTCCATTATCCTTGTTTTGCTTTTGTTGATGTTCATCTTATATCCTCCTTTCAAGACACTGTCCATTCCATTTAACTGCTCTTCCAAGTCCTTTGCTGTCTCTGACAGAATTAAAATGTCATTGGCGAACCTCAAAGTTTTTATTTCTTCTCCCTGGATTTTAATACCTACTTCGAATTTATCTTTTTTCTTTTGTTTCCTTTACTGCTTGCTCAATATACAGAATGAATAACATCGGGGAGAGGCTACAACCCTGTCTCACTCCCTTCCCAAAAACTGCTTCCCTTTCATGCCCTCCGACTCTTATAACTGCCATCTGGTTTTTGTACAAATTGTAAATAGCCTTTCACTCCCTGTATTTTACCCCTGACACTTTAGAATTTGAAAGACAGTATTCCTGTCAACATTGTCAAAAGCTTTCTCTAAGTCTACAAATGCTAGAAACGTAGGTTTGCCTTTCCTTAATCTATTTTCTAAGATAAGTCATAGAGTCGGTATTTCCTCACGTGTTCCAACATTTCTACAGAATCCAAAGTGATCTTCACCGTGGTCGGCTTCTACCAGTTCTTCCATTCGTCTGTAAAGAATTCGTGTTAGTATTTTGCTGCTGTGGCTTATTAAACTGATAGTTCGGTAATTTTCACATCTGTCAACACTTGCTTTCTTTGGGATTGGAAATATTATATTCTTCTCTAAGTCTGAGGGTATTTCGCCTGTTTCATACATCTTGTTCACCAGATAGTAGAGTTTTGTCAGGATTGGCTCTCCCAAGGCCGTCAGTAGTTCCAATGGAATGTTGTCTACTCCGGGGGCCTTGTTTCGACTCAAGTCTTTGAGTGCTCTGTCAAACTCTTCACGCAATATCATATCTCCCATTTCGTCTTCATCTACATCCTCTTCCATTTCCATAATATTGTCCTCAAGTACATCGCCCTTGTATAAACCTTCTATATACTCCTTCCACCTTTCTGCCTTCCCTTCTTTGCTTAGAACTGGGTTGTCATCTGAGCTCTTGATATTCATACACGTGGTTTTCTTCTCTCCTAAGGTGACTTTAATTTTCCTGTAGGCAGTATCTATCTTACCCCTAGTGAGATAAGCCTCTACATCATTACATTTGTCCTCTAGCCATCCCTGCTTAGCCATTTTGCACTTCCTGTCGATCTCATTTTTGAGACGATTGTATTCCTTTCTGCCTGCTTCATTTACTGCATTTTTATATTTTTTCCTTTCATCAATGAAGTTCAATATTTTTTCTGTTAACCAAAGATTTCTACCAGCCCTCGTCCTTTTACCTACTCGATCCTCTGCTGCCTTCACTACTTAATCCCTCAAAGCTACCCATTATTCTTCTACTGTAAATCTTTCCCGTATTTCTGTCAATTGTTCCCTTATGCTCTTCCTGAAACTCTGTACAACCTCTGGTTCTTTCAGTTGATCCAGGTCCCATCTCCTTAATTTCCCACCTTTTTGCAGTTTCTTCAGTTTTAATCTACAGGTCATAACCAATAGATTGTGGTCAGAGTCCACATCTGCCCCTGGAATTGTCTTACAACTTAAAACCTGGTTCCTAAATCTCTGTCTTACCATTATATAACCTATCTGATACCTTTTAGTATCTCCAGGGTTCTTCCATGTATACAATCTTCTTTCATGATTCTTAAACCAAGTGTTAGCTATGATTAAGTTGTGCTCTGTGCAAAATTCTACTAGGCGGCTTCCTCTTTCATTTCTTAGCCCCAATCCATATCCACCTACTACGTTTCCTTCTCTCCCTTTTTCTACGTTCGAATTCCAGTCACCCATGACTATTAAATTTTCGTCTCCCTTCACTATCTGAATAATTTCTTTTATTTCATCGTACATTTCTTCAATTTCTTCGTCATCTGCAGAGCTTGTTGGCATATAAACTTGTACTACCGTAGTAGGCGTGGGCTTCGTATCTATCTTGGCCACAATAATGCGTTCACTAACCTGTTTGTAATAGCTTACCTGGATTCCTATTTTCCTATTCATTATTAAACGTACTCCTGCATTACCGCTATTTGATTTTGTGTTTATAACCCTGTAGTCACCTGACCAGAAGTCTTGTTCCTCCTGCCACCGAACTTCACTAATTCCCACTATATCGAAATTTTAACCTATCCATTTCCCTTTTTAAATTTTCTAACCTACCTGCCCGATTAAGTGATCTGACATTCCACGCTCCGATCCGTAGAACGCCAGTTTTCTTTCTCCTGATAACGACATCCTCTTGAGTAATCCCCGCCCGGAGATCCGAATGGGGGACTATTTTACCTCCGGAATATTTTACCCAAGACGA
The DNA here is from genome assembly GCF_023897955.1 of Schistocerca gregaria. Classification (NCBI taxonomy): domain Eukaryota; kingdom Metazoa; phylum Arthropoda; class Insecta; order Orthoptera; family Acrididae; genus Schistocerca; species Schistocerca gregaria. The sequence continues at coordinate 482,847,012 of NC_064927.1, forward strand.
CGCCATCATCATTTAATAATACAGTAAAGCAGCATGCCCTGGGGAAAAATTACGGCCGTAGTGTCCCCTTGCTTTCAGCCGTTCGCAGTACCAGCACAGCAAGGCCGTTTTGGTTATTGTTACAAGGCCACATCAGTCAATCATCCAGACTGTTGCCCCTGCAACTACTGAAAAGGCTACTGCCCCTCTCCAGGAGCCACAAGTTTGTCTGGCTTCTCAACAGATACCCCTCCGTTGTGGTTGTACCTACGGTACGGCTATCTGTATCGCTGAGGCACGCAAGCCTCCCCACCAACGGCAAGGTCCGTGGTTCATGGGGGGGCTTACTTCCGGTAAAAAGAATTCTCCGCACTATGGGACTTAACTTCTGAGGCCATCAGTCCCCTAGAACTTGTAACTACTTAAACCTAACTAACCTAAGGACATCACACACATCCATGCCCGAGGCAGGATTCGAATCAGCGACCGTAGCGGTCGCTAGATTCCAGACTGAAGCGCCTAGAACCGCTCGGCCACACCGGCCGGCACCTCTGGTCGGTTTCAAATTAAATCTACGACAATATTGCAGGGAGCGATGGTCAGAGACAGTGCGAGGAGGTCTTTCAATCTCTAACTTTATCCTAAGAATGCGAGAATGCTCTGTGATGCCATACTTATAGGGGAAAAATGGGCGATCGTAATCGTAAATTACTCCCTATGATCGAAGTGCTACAAATATGTAGATCGCTCTCATGTAAAATTTGGTGTATATGTTCGAGAATAAACATTGTAATGGACGTACTGCACAATCATCTTTCTAAATTCGCAGTGGTATCCGCAAAGTAGTGGAGGGGCAGTTTGGCCATGATACAGAAATTGGGTAGCACGCTGCATGTTATTGGTTGGCGCTGAAATTACAGGACAAAAACTGGTAAAATTGCTAAAATTTATCATACTGTTAACTATGGCTTTTCCATGCCATCCATTCACTGGTATTCTGTGGATTATCCCATAGTGACTGACTAACATCACTTGTTTGAGATGGAGAAAGAGCCTTGGTGGGACCAACACCTTCCAGGGATGGCTAGCACCGATGTAGTGATCGTATGCACCACGGCAACGTGAGGAATCAATCTAAATGGAACACCAAGCTATCCGCTACCCTGTCACTGTCAAAGATGAGTTTAAATGTAGAGGTCATCAGTCACCTTTGGAGAGCTGTTTGGAAATGGCCCACAATGCCATTTAACTATACCTGTTTCCTTATCCTGTGACTGTCTTTTATTTAAATCATCCATTGTGTGTATGTTGTAGGAGGAGCAGCAACAAGATTTACTGAGGAATGTCCAATATTCTGTGAGACCCAACGGATCGGAACTGTCTAATGTCCGTTTTGAACCTGATTCAGACCTCGACGTCCTGGTGGAAAATACAAAATGTATGACAGTGTGTGAGGCTGTAGTAATACACTGCTTAGACGTGTTACAGCAGATAAAACAATCTATCAGACAACAAAACAGGGATCCTCTCTTGCAACTCATAGTCTGTGGGATATGAAACTTCACACTGATCTGTGCAAGGGACTTCTATCACTGGCCACATGGTCCAACAGACCTGTATACTTAATTGTGTCACCACGCAAGTTCCATGCCAGCACGCAGACGGTTTTGCTTTCGTTATACCGGAAGAGAGAGATGTGATAAGACCTTACCAAGTTCTCTGTCACATGTAGTTAGCGGAGCTTTTATAGCTCATATTTCTTATCTGTTGGATGATATAAAGTAAAGATAATAGAAAGGACTGTTGGATGATATAAAGTAAAGATAATAGAAAGGACGTTTGGACAGATGTGAATGCCCCCCGAGTGACACAAATCTCCTCCGAACTGTGGTACCTGTAAGTAGTTTGGAGATGCACAGGAATGCAGTGGCAAAATCCATGTCCTTCTTTCAGTTCCTGTAATGTCTTTAATACTACCTCATGTTGCAGGAGAAAGTTCCATTTTGGCACTGGCCTTACACATCATACACTGTTGGTGGAGCTACGACAGAATTTCCCATACACACCCAGTGTTAAAGAAAAGACGGTACTGTCACATTAACTCAGTTCAAGCTCTTTCTCCAGAGTGTGCAGATGGTGGTAGATACAGCACTCTACGACTTCCGTTCAGTTCCGACTTAAACTGGGATGATCACTTGGACGACTTTGCAGGGACGGCAGGGCAGGGATTGAGGAACAGTTACTAGACGCACAGGGAGTGTTTAAGGTCGTGTTGAAGTTATTCTGTAGCAGATAGGTTCAGAGAAGGTGACTTGTTTCTAAATATGAGAGTGGCATGAAAATGGTTCACCAGTGGCTGTAGTTATTTATAGCTGTTTCTGTAGGATCCAAAACAAGTATGTGGTAGACTCGACAGACTTGATTCCAAATCGCAGGTAGTATTTCTACTAGAAAGCACAGCGCCAACAGCGACTCTTGTGCATAGAACCAAGACCGATTTTTACGCAGGGTGACATTAACATAGTCATTGTGATCATGTTTTTCAAAAATGGTTCAAATGGCTTTGAGCACTATGGGACTTAACATCGATGGTCATCAGTCCCCTAGAACTTAGAGCTACTTAAACCTAACTAACCTAATGACATCACACAACACCCAGCCATCACGAGGCAGAGAAAATCCCTGACCCCGCCGGGAATCGAACCCGGGAACCCGGGCGTGGGAAGCGAGAACGCTACCGCACGACCACGAGATGCGGGCAATCGTGTTTTCAATGCCATGGTCCTTACGCAAAATTAATGTTGTTGGCGGCAGAGTCCTTCTGTAGTCGGCCTCAAATGACGGTTTTAAATAGTGTGCGCCGTAAAGAACATCATCTTCCCTCCACGGCTAGCCATTTGAACTACTTGTTGAGTGTAACTGAGAAAGAAAAATCACTCGCCATCCAAAGAGACTCTCATGATTAATTTAATTAATTAGTGTATCAATTTGATATCAGTGAAACGACATCTGGCGTGTGGAGGCAATGGCTAGGACATCACGGGTATAATTAATGACTTGCCAGGTTTTTTTTGGGTTTGCGGCGGTATATTTTTAACGATATTTGGTTCACTTACCTAAACGGGGAGAGACGACCATCGTAATACTCGTAAAATCAGATGTATAACCGAATTTGTAAATTGGTACGTAGTATAAACCTAATATTTACAACTTCGCTGTGCTGTCATCTTGAGAGGGAGTCCGAAAGTGAGGAGGCGTCGTGTGACAGCGGTAGACCTTAGCCCTCCATCACGGGCCAAAGATGAGTTTAATATTCTAGTCCCGCTATGCAGGACATGACAGATAAGAAAAGATATTTTTCTATCTGATGAAAGAATACTTAGAGGGAATACAGCCTTCGCCATAGACCTGTGTAGGATTTTCACAAGAAGTAACGATACTTTAGTGGTGTGAACACATGTGTTATCTATATTTCGCGTGAGAAATTCGAGGTCTATGTTCAAGAACATCCGTGCCTTTGATTGGGTAAATTAGAATTTTTTAACTGGTGGGTCTATATCGGGGTAAAATTGTTTAAGGGGTGTAGGACGTCAAGCTACGGTCGCAGGTTCGAATCCTGCCTCGAGCATGGATGTGTGTGATGTCCTTAGATTAGTCAGGTTTAAGTAGTTCTACGTTCTAGGGGACTAATGACCACAGCAGTTGAGTCCCATAATTCTCAGAGCCATTTGAACCTTTTTTTTTAGTTGTAGGACGTCAAACTGGCCGACTTTGAGAAGGAAACGCACCACAGGACATTTTAATTTGCACTGTCTATACTTTTACCAATAAATTCATAAAACGTTAACAGCATGACCAGGAAGGATTCAGGATTCACACTCACCGCAGTGGAAGTTCAAAATCACGAACAATAATGTTTTTTATATGTGAAATTTTATGATTTTTTTTTTTACTTACTGTTGGCTGCATTTATTGCTATAGGTACACTTTTCTTCATAAGTAAGAGAGATTCGTCGATGAATTTAGCACACCTTACAAACCATACTTGCAGGTGTCTCAAACTGTAGAATTTATTTAATCTTTGGAAAAATGAATGGGCTGTTACGTTTTAAACTTCATGTTTAGAGAAAACTCGAATTTTATAGCTATATATCAAAATTTCTGCCACAGTCTTTAACAGATTAGGGATACTCTAGAGTTTCATACACCTTTAAGTGTGGTTGGTATGCTGTGAAAAATTCATCGAAAAATCTCTCTTACTTATGAACAAAAGTGTATCTACAGCAGCAAATGCAGCTAATGCCAAGTGAAAATTTGCTGAAATTTTATGAATTTATTTGCAAAAGTATAGACAGTGTAAATTAAAATGTCCTGTGGTGCCTCTCCTTCTCCAAGTCGGCCCGTTTTACGTCCTACCCCCCTTAAAGATGCTGTATACATGCTAGCTGCAGCTACTACTTCCGCAGTGCACCGTAGCTGGCTACGGTGGCGCTCATGAGGAGTCGGCAACCAGAAGTAACGGACTGGCTCAGCCTAGGCCAGGTAAAAATAATGTGTGACCTGTCTGATCTTGCCTATGGCAGCGAGGGCTGGCGAAGTGTTTAGTGTGCTGAATGAGCGTGACACAAGCGGACGTGTGTGTGTTGCTTGAGAGAAGATTCGAAATGATGGATGTTTGTATTGGTCGTATTGATAACAACCGAATTCCTAGCACTGCAGTCATCACCGGATCCCACCCTTGTCCCTGGTTGGAGCACAGCGGCAAATACGCACGTCCACGTCTGTGGCCTCGGTGGTAGTTAGGTCTGAACGTAGGAGATGGCGCCGGCCGGTGTGGCCGAGCGGTTCTAGACGCTTCATTCTGCGACCGCTACGGTCGCAGGTTCGAATCCTGCCTCGGGCATGGATGTGTGTGATGTTCTTAGGTTAGTTAGCTTTAATTAGTTCTAAGTTCTAGGGGACTGATGACCTCAGATGTTAAATCGCATTGTGCTCAGAGCCATTTGAGCCATTTTTCGTAGGCGATGGTGGTGTACGAGGCGATGGGCGCGCTGTGGATGGACGTCTGGATCTTGAGTGCGCAGTATGTGCGAGTCTATCTGCGATCTACCCATGGCATTTGCTGCTATGTACTAGGTAGTGGTTTAAACCTGTTATGTTTAGTGCTTCTCAATACATCACAGTGGACTCTTACCGTGTTGTTTTCTGTTGCCTCTATTCTGTCACACAGTAAAAGATTCCTTCCTCCTTCCCCATGTAGCGGAGAGAACCAGTCAACTTAGGAATTCTATAGCGTTTTTTAAAAAAAATACACTTTCTAGGTCACATGTAGTGATCGAGTACTCTATATTCTTGATAAATTCATGTAGTATTTTTAAATTCCAACTATCATTTCATACATCACGGCTTCCGATCGTGACATCAAATACTAAGAGGTTTGAATTATTTAATCAAATTTCGAGTCAAAAACATAACACTGTTGCTCATGCAGGAAAATTAGTGTTCAGTGTCGACATTTTTCTATTTTGAATAGTTTCAAACTGTGTGACGTAATTTGTTTATACGCTATATTAACGGTTTAATTAATATTTCCTGTAGCACATTTTCTGAAGCAACATTTGTGACATCTTCAATATTTCATGTTTCACGCCAGATTTAATACCCCCTGAAGCATTTCGTGAAATGAAACACAAGAAAGTACCCCAGGAAGGCTCGCGCAGCTTCGAGCGAACGGCGGAATGAAATTTCCCACGCTGGTTCATACGCCATCTGCTAAGCGAACTACTGCCCTCTCTCTTTGTGCGCAGAGAGCTTTATTCAACGAGTCTTTGGAGTCATCCTGCTACTAGCCTTGTGACATCGTCAATTTGTGTGTATGAAGTGGCCACGGTCCCCGCCTTGTATCCCCTAGCTGTATTTCAGGTAGCCCAATCAGATATTTTCTTTGGATGGAAGGTATCTCTCGCTAGCGCTGGCATGTGACAAGTAGGTTTTGACACACAGACCAGTTGACCAGTTGAACTGGCAGAGTAGAGGGGAGGGGGGGGGGGGGCGATGGTGACAGGAGTTTCTCAGGTATCAATGTCAAAGGTTGCCACCAATCGTAGTGTATTTCACGTAGCTGTGGAGCCTCTGACAGCCAACAATGGTGCGGCGAGCCTGCTGCTGCGTGATGTGACCGCTGATGGACACTTTGCTTGACGGGGGCCACCGGTGCACCCTCATCCTGTGGGATGTGTGGCTTGAAAGCATCGCGAGACGCGAGAAAGTCTTTCAGTTACAGTGTAAATATGTGTGCGCTAATGCGATCAGAACGTAAAAGCACCGCTATTGTTTCCATATTCTACATACCGCCTTCTATCTCGTAAATTGTGTAAATAAACCATATTCCAAACGTTGTCTGAATTATTTGAAGAATATTCCATTCACTGCAGCCGCGTTCCCATCAAATTCCTTGAATAAATGAATAAATATACACCTTTTATACAGTTTATTATCCCATAAATTGGTTAAATAAACAATAATCCACACACTGTCTCAATTGTTTAAACAATATCCCATGCACTGCAATCGATTTCTCGCCAAATGGCGAATCAACGGAGTCTTTTTCCCGCCAATTTCCACGGGGGGACGAGAGGCAGAGGGGGGGGGGGTATCTGAGAGGGGTAGTGGTTAAGGAATTCATCAATTTAATTAATTCATCAGTCAAATTGCTTTCGAAATTTTTGCTGTATTGTTGAGGGAATTTCCCAGCGGGATGGGAGGAGGGGAGGGGGGAGGAGGATGAGTGATAGAGCAACAGTTTATGGACCTGGGAATCAAAAAAGTGTATTATGGATTATCCCACGGAAGTCATAATCCTCTTAACAGAACAATAGGTTAAGGATATGCCAATGAAAAGAGAACAATAGGTTGGCCCCTCAATGTTTGCTTGCCCCTGAATATAGGCAACCTGCACCAAAAAATTGTCCTCAAGCCACCCTTGCTCCACTACTCGTGAAATATAGTGTTACAAAATGGAAGTAATCTGGGGAATGAGCAAAGCCAGGTACAGGTTGACAGAGAAATGTCAAAAGGGGAGGTTCACAGAAGTCAATGAAGAAGTTTGACATCTAGAGCAGATTATCGAAATCTTAGGCCCCAAAAGTGCAGTACATGATGATGCAACTTGGGAGTCCACAACCAACAACATTCGATCTGCAGATTGAACAGGTCAGGAAAAGTGCGGAAATATTATATAAAACCGAAGAGAAATGGTCGGACTTACGTAACTCTTGTGCAGGAAGGTGTACAGTATACTGTTGCATGCATATTCAATAAACTACCGCTCGAATTCAGAAACATTTGCAGTAATCCACTTGCCTTCGAATCGAAGCTAAAGAGTTTCCTCATGGTTCACTCCTATTCTATCGAGGACTTCCTTGAAAAAGTAAGCTGATTCTTGTTGTATTGTTGATTGCGTTTATTTATGAATTGACTTTTTTTGGTTCATAAACGTTTTTTCTTATCTGTTATTATTTTTGTGTTGTAATTTCATGTACTGACATGTTCCATGACCTCGGAGACATTCTTTTCGATTTCGTCCTCCGGAACTTGTGTAAATAAAATAAAAAGTGTGGACCAGCAGATCGGAACAGAAAGAGACAAACTACGTCCGATATAAGGCAAAAGAAGAGAATTTCCAATATTTGACTTGGGAGGATTCTTTACAATCTCTTATATGCACCAGAAGGGAACGGGAATTAAAAAGAGGATGAGGAAGTTTGAGATGCTGGAAAGTGATCAAATGTACTACAGCCAGGAAGAGAAAAGAAAAGGAAAAATAATGAAGAGATAATGTAGATGGTGTTTGTGGAGATGAGATATTGGGGAATCTCTTCGATGGAAATAATTAGACAATAAATACGTGCTGGGAAATTTCAGGAAGCCGTAGAAACTTAGTGAAGTAACTCTTAACGCTAATTGTGTAGTTGTATGTGAGAATGGTTGTACAAAGGTCATTATCCTATAAAAAGATTGTTGACTACCCACCTGCTACATGAAGATACCATCAGGAAATGAAAAAAATTAGCTATGACGAGGATAAATACAAAATATGAGAAGACCAAGGGAAATCAGAGAGAACTGATGAACTAGACGAAGCATTATGTAGGCGACAAAGTTTTGTTAAGGTCATGGAAACGATCAAACAAGAGCTGATCTCCAAGTAGCACATTCCTTTCCTTGTCATGTGGACCTTACCACACGTGAAAGGTTGTTTCTTACAAGATCATAAACTTAGAAACTCTACATAGATGCAGATCAATTGGAAGTCACCACATACTACATATAGGGCTTTTTAAGGAGTGACCTGTTTTGAAGAACTGAGAGAAGCTCAAGATCCAGTCTTAGATCATTAGGAAGGAAACTTTGTAATAAAACAAACAATCTAATGTAAAATTAAAAGAGTCCTGTGGATGTAAAGAACGTTTTTGTGTGGAATAAGTCCAAATGTCATCAGTAGATTAAGGAGGATAATGTTGGAGATAGTGAAAAGAGAAGCATTAAATGGCTCACTGGTTTTAGTTGCCCATCAATGGAGATGCTCATAGTATTGGAGGTTTATTTTAAACACTCACCAGATGCGAAGGAGCACTGAGCAAGAAGGCACAGAGATAGATAATACGAGCTTTTGTGAGTGATATTAGATAGCGATGAACCGGTTAGAGTGCCGCTATAAGGAAATGCTGCACTGTGAGGATTTAGAAGACATGAATGAACGCTACTCTATAAGTACAGAGTTTGTGAACAAAACTGTACACCCATCTATACATGTGTTTTTTTGATGAATGATGTGATGATTTTTGTGGATCTCCTAGTACTGCTGATAAGGTAAAGGAGCTGAACGTTTGGAAGACACCATTGCGGAAGTCATAGGCCAACTAAAATAAAACAATGAACTTAAGGCCACCCAGGTTTAAAGGAAGGACTGTGTTAGTCATGGATTACTTATCAGTGAAAGATTGACAGACCACAAACCATTGCTAATGTGAAATAAGATAACCAATAAGGGTACGGAATGATAAGATGAGGTCCACCAAAACAAGTAACGTTTTGATGTAGTTCTTCAGGTGAGAGTTGAGAACTTTATTATGCTTCTATTTATGTTTCAGGTTAGCAGTTGCTGAAAATTAGTGAACCCACTGTGTCAGTAATAAAACGAATTTATAACACAGAAGGTGACTGATGTCTGGAGTATTTAACTCATCAGGTGTAAAGCAGCGATTGCGGAGAACATAAGGTAGGTGACGTGGTGAGATATTAAAAAATAGCTATGGTGTGCACAGTACATGTGTATTAGTACACAGGTAATTGTGAGTTGTGGACTAGGTAGTAGTAAATCTCTGTGGTAGTGCACATGAACAGGGAACAATTGTATGAAAACAGCTGAGGACTCGCATACACCTCACCGGAACTCCCAACCAAAGTATGCATAGGGATAACTGTCATTTTGCTAATAAAAGAATTGTGATTATTGCTTAGATCTCATGATGTATGTCAGATTATAACGATTTGTAATGTTGATAAATTAGAATTGAATTTAACATGTTTTATTGTTGAAGGAAGATTAATAGGAACGAATTATGTTTGAATTTTATTAGAGTTGTATGTTAATATGTATACTGTGAACGGTTTGAGATCATACCAGTCACACTTTGGAAGAAGGATGAGAAAGCTGCAGATGGGAGAAGGGATGAAAAGGTTGTAAGTGTGTATAACTGTGTTTCGAAACAGCACAGTTTGTCTGTAACACCACGAGTTGGACTAGAAACAAATACAGTAAACTGTCCAGCTAAGGCAAGTGCCACATCACAGTTACGATCCATCGACCCAGAATAACTGTCATAATTAGAATACGCTCAGCAAAAGCTTGAATCAGCCCCTCACGCCAGCTGAACCCACAACGGAAATCTGGAAATCCATCACTGCCCTGCTTCGATCAAACGCACAGCTGTACGTTCCGAGATTTGACTACTATGGGACACGAGTGCACCAGCATCAATGTTTACTTATTTAAAAAAGATGATGTACCGAGGAACAACACATAGTTACTGCCAACAAAGCACTACGTGCTGCCCATATGATCAATGTATTGCGTTTTTTAACATAATCAACATTGAGATAACCGCAATAATACTTACAATTCACAAGGTGTTTTTCCTTGAATCACACATACTTTTGACTTAAATGTAGCAACTTTTGGATGGAGTGGAATCTTTCAACAGTCACAATGTTGGGCAAGTGAAAAGCACTAAGCGGTTTTATTTGAAGTATCCTGGGGCACTATCAAGGCAGGAAGATATATTACCATGACTTCGCTTCTACATCTATACCCAAAACAAACGTGAACAGCTGTGATCATATTGAGGTCTTGAACTTTTTGTTAAATAGAGTATCGTAACAGTACTGCAAACATTTGATCTTTTGATACTCTATGTTTGTGCAGCGGGAGACAACAGGGAGAACCTTTATGTTGTGAACGATCTTGGAACTCAAACAGTTCAATTTCTTGTCAAAGTAATGATAATGTGCCAAACAAACTACACTCCTCACCATGAACACAGAAACTCTTACTGTGGTTATATTTCTATAGAGATGTTTTACTTTGTGTTAACCTGAAGAAGACATCAGGTTCATACTAGTGTTGCGTTAAATACAATTCTGGCACGTGAATATCTCTGTCAGACCTGGACTCAAAATTGGATGCTCTGTTTCTCTGGAACAGGTGCCTTTACTGCTTCGGCCATCTTAGAACGCCTCCCGTCATGCCCAAATCCCCATATGCTGCCCATTTCAGATCTAGTGTATTCCATCCATTATCTCCTTTAATGTGCTTGAATACAATCTGGTATGGGGTACTCTAGATCTACATCTGCATGATTACTCCGCAATTCACATTTATTTATTTATTTATTTATGCATTTATTTTACCTGGCAAGATTAGGGCCTTCAGGCCCTCTCTTACACCTAACCAGGCATACTCAGGTTGAACGAGTTACAGTTTCTACTTAACATTAAGGACATATAGCCTATTATGCAGTATTGATGTTAAACAAAAAAATAGATATTATAACAGTAGTACAATGATAATTATAACAATAAAAAATAATTATAACAATCAATAATAATAATAGTAATAATAATAATAATAATAATAATAATAATAATAATGACTATGTATATGAAAGTAAACATACTTTTCTTTTCTGAATGTCAGTCCCATTGTTAGTTGGGAATTTTCTCGTTATGTTCTTGCAGCTTGTGAGTTATTCTCATCGAGCAGAGACATAAGACGATAGAATGGGGTGAAAGAGATATATAAGAGGTAGATAGGTTAGAGGAAGAGAAATAGAACGGTAAAATTAGAAGCTGTGATGGAGAGGAGAAAGAAAGAGATGGGAGGGGCACAAGAATGGTGGTTATACCGTCCCTAATATGTAAGCTTTGAGTTCCCTCTTGAATGTTGAGTAGTTCTGGATAAGACGCAGATCACAGGGGAGCGCGTTCCATAGTCGTATGGCTGAGATGGAGAATGACACGGAGAAAGATTTTGTGTTATGTAAAGGTACAGCCAAGATGATAGACGTATCCGATCTGGTGTTGCGATTGTGGAATGATGATAGGTGTTTAATGTGAGAAGATAAGTATTGGGGGCACCAGTAGCTAAGAAATCGATGAAGTAAGCACATCGTGTGGAGATCGCGTGCCGTATGTGGGCGTATCCAACCTAGCTGGGAGTATGAAGGACTGATATGATCATACAACCGAATATTGCACACGTATCTAACGCAAGCATTCATCACTAGCTCGAGGCATCTAGAATTTTCACTATTTGTGCCGTGTTGAACTACATCGCAGTAGTAAAGATTAGGCAAGACTAGTGTTTGGACTAATTTTTGTTTAACATGGGTTGGAAATATTTTTCTAAACTTTTGAATTGCATGTAGGGAGGAGAGCGATTTCCGGCAAGCTGTGACTGTTTGTTCTTCCCAGTTTAGGTGTTCATCCAAGATTATTCCAAGGTCTTTTACTGTTTTTTGGTATGGTAGTTGGGTACCATTGAGGAGTATTTTAGGGACTGTTTCGCGAAAGTACCGGCTGATTAACTTTGGATGAGATATAAGTATGACCTGGGATTTCTTGGGGTTTAGTTTCAGACCTAGGTTCTGCGCCCATCGAGAAACAGAGCAAAGATCTGCGTTCATACTCGCTACTGCGCCAGCAATGTTTTTGGGGCTTGCACTTATGTACAGTTGGATGTCGTCGGCATAAAGATGGTAGTTGCAGGAGTGAATCACTGAAGAAATATCATTAATGTACAGTGAGAAGAATAGTGGACCAAGGACGGAGCCTTGGGGAACTCCAGAGCGCACGTTTTTCCATGATGACTTTTCCGACCCACAAATGACTTTTTGACTTCTGTTTTTGAGGTAGCTGTCGAACCATTGTATTGCGCTGTTTGAGAAATTCAGCTGTTTCATTTTAATTAGTAATATATCGAAGTCAACTGTGTCAAAAGCCTTGCTAAAGTCAAGCATTGTTAGGATAGTAGCTTCACGTCTGTCCATAGCATGTTTAATGTCATCAGTTAGTTTGATTAATGCGGTTGCTGTACTATGGTGCTTTCGAAAGCCTGACTGATATTCGTCATGGATGTTATGAGTTTTGAGGTAATCCGTCAGTTGTTCATGGACGATGTGCTCTAGGGCTTTAGAAATTGCAGGTAGTATGCTGATCGGCCTGAAGTCACCTGGCGACTTAGGGTTGTCAGTCTTGGGTATAGGCTTAATTAAACTTTGCTTCCACTCAGTAGGATATGTACTACTGACAAGAGACAGGTTGAAGATGTCTGTGATAACTGGAATAATAGTGTCTACGACGTTCTTAATCATGCCAATGCTCACTCCATCATTTCCTACTGCCTCGGAAGAGATTCTCATAATTGCCTTGTGTACTGTGCCGGTAGTGACATGTTTTAGGAAAAACTTGTCTCTCGAGAGATTCATATCTTGGGGCTGGTAATTTGTCGCTGCGTGGCAGTTTGCAGCTGTTGAGAAGAAATCGTTTAATTCTTCTGCAGACGCTTGATAAACAGCGTCAGGTCTTCGCTTCCCTATACCGAAACTGCGCAGCTTTTTCCACAGTGCAGCAGGTTTTGATATGCCGCATACGACAGAGCGGGCATGTCTGATTTTGGCATTCCTCACGCTTTGCTTGGTTCTATTTCGGAGTTTCCTATAAGCTTCGTACGCCTCGGGAGTTGGGTTACGCTTGAAGGCCCTATGTGCAGCATCACGTTTATTCATTAACTGACGTAATGCAGTGGTGAGCCACGGAGCGGGAGCTCTCTTTACCTTAACAGTGCGTTGAGGAGCATGTTTATCATACAGTGCAATAATTTTGCGACATAATTGCCGAATTTTTTCGTCTAAAGTCGGTTCATCGTTTATATCATGCCAAGGGATGTCTGAGCAATCCTTTTGAAGAGCGTCATGGTTAACATTTTTTAAGTTTCTGTAGGTTACCAGGTGAGATTTTTCTTTGGTAGTATGCATTGAGTAATTTAAAAATATCACGTCATGAGCAGAGAGTCCCGGAGCGGATGTCTGATTGGCGCGGATTATTTTATCTGGTCGCTTTGTTGCTATTATATCTATGATTGTGTGGCTGTGTGGCGTGTGATGAGTTGGGTCCAGCGGTGTTAAACTCATATCATTGGAGTGGAACAGTCGCCTTAGTTTTTCGGCAGAGGGAGATTTTAACTGTAAGTCGATGTTTGTGTCGCCCATAATGATTATGTGTTCATACTGTGTCACGAGTGAGGACAGGGCAGACTGAAAGGAGGACATGGCACCGACGTTTGGAGGTTTATAGATTACTCCAATTAGCAGTTTCTGATTTGATGTATTTATTTCGAAAAACAAGAACTCTGCTTCTCCTTCGCCCTTTGCATCCGATGTGCATAGCACAGTAGGTGTCAGATCAGAGCGAACATAGGCACCCACACCACCCCCGCGTCGTGTTTCACGATCTGCCCTTAGGAGAGAGTAACCAGCGATTCGGATAGCGTCGGAAGAAATGTTTGGTTTCAACCAAGTTTCAGAGACGAGGATAATGTGGAACAGCGATTGGCAGAACAGGTCACAGAACTCGTCGAAGTGAGCCGTTAGCGACTGCGCGTTCGCGTGGGCCACAAAGAGCCCGCCGCCGGAACCGGTCCGTCCCATTGTGGCCGCCTGTAGGACCGAGCGCGCTCCGTTTACCTGCTGGCCGGAAGAGGGACAAAAGCTGGATTTCGCGGGGGAAGACATGTTTACAGGTGTCCAAGGTCGTGACTGACTCAAGCGTCTGTGAACTAAAGGTGAAAAACACGCTGGAAGTATCGGAGAAGGGAGCGATTCATCGAACCACAATCATACTATCTCTCCACCATTTCACTCCCAAACAGCGCGCGGGAAAAACCTAAACGTTTCTGCTCGAGCTCTGATTTCTCTTGTTTTGTTTTGATCATTCCTACTTATGTAGGTTGGGCTAAACAAAATATTTTCGCATTCTTAAGAGAAAGTTGGTGACTGAAATTTCGTAAATAGATCTCGCCTCGACGAAAAACGTCTTTCCTTTCATAACTTCCATCCCAGCTCATGTATCATATCTGAAACACTCTCTCCCCTATTACGTGATAATACAAAACGAGCTCCCCTTTTTTGCACCCTTTCGATGTCCTCCGTCAATCCCACCTGCTAAGGATTCCACACCGCGCAGCAATATTCTAACACAGGACGAACGAGTGTGGTGTAAGCTGTCTCTTTAGTGGACTTGTTGCATCTTCTAAGTGTCCTGCCAATGAAACGCAACCTTTTTCTCGCCTTCCCCACAATATTATCTATGTCGTGTTGCCAACTGAAGTTGTTCGTGATTTTAACACCCAGGTACTTAGTTGAATTGACAGCCTTGAGAATTGTACTATTTATAGAGTAATCTAATTCCTACGGACATCTTTCGGATCTCATGTGGATCACCTCACACTTTTCGTTATTTAGCGTCAACTGCCACCTGCCACACTATACAGCAATCTTTTCTAAATCGCTTTGCAGGTGATACTGGTCGTCAGATGACCTTACTAGACGGTAAATTACAACGTCATCTGCGAACAATCTAAGAGAACTGCTCAGATTGTCACCCAGGTCATTTATATAGATCAGGAGCAGAAGAGGTCCCTGGGGAACACCTGATATCACTTCAGTTTTACTCGATGATTTGCCGTCTATTACTAAGAACTGCGACCATCTTGACAGGAAACCACAAATCCAGTCACCCAACTGAGACGATACACCACAGGCCCGCAGCTTGATTAGAAGTCGCTTTTAAGGAACGGTGTCAAAATCTTTCCGGAAATCTAGAAATACGGAATCAACCTGAGATCCCCTGTCGATAGCGGCCATTACTTCGTGCGAATAAAGAGCTAGCTGCGTTGCACAAGGACGAAGTTTTCTGAAACCATGCTGATTACATATCAATAGATCGTTCCCTTCGAGGTGCTTCATAATGTTTGAATACAGTATATGCTCCAAAACCCTACTGCAAACCGACGTCAATGATATAGGTCTGTAGTTCGATTGATTACTCCTAGTACCCTTCTTAAACACTGGTGGGACCTGAGCAATTATCCAATCTGTAGGTACAGATCTGTCGGTGAGCGAGCGGTTGTATATGATTGCTTAGTAGGGAGCTATTGTATCAGCTTAATCTGAAAGGAAAGTAATCGGTATACAATCTGGACCTGAAGACTTGCCCGTATCAAGCGATTAGAGTTGCTTCGCAACCCCTAAGGTATCTACTTCTAAGGAACTCATGCTAGCAGCCGTTCGTGTTTCAAATTCTGGAATATTCGATTCGTCGTCCCTGGTGAAGGAATTTCGGAAAACTCCGTTCAATAACTCCGCTTTAGCGGCACAGTCGTCGGTAACAGTACCATCGGCACCGCGCAGCGAAGGTATTGACTGCGTCTTACCACTTGTGTACTTTACATACGAGCAGAATTTCTTCGGATTTTCTACCAAATTTCGAGACAATGTTTCGTTGTTGAACCTACTAAAGGCATCTCGCATTGAAGTCCGTGCCAAATTTCGCGCGTCTGTAAATTTTTGCCAATTCCTGGATCTCGCGTTCTTCTGAACTTTGCATGCTTTTTCCGTTGCCTCTGCCACAGCGTTCGGACCTGTTTTGTGCACCATGGTCAATCAGTTCCATCTCTCACCAATTTATGAGTTATGAATCTCTCAATTGCTGTCGCTACTATATCTTTGAATTTGAGCCACATCTCGTCTACATTTGCATAGTCAGTTCGGAAGGAATGGAGAATGTCTCTTAGGAAGGCTTCTAGTGACACTTTATCCGCTTCTTTAAATAAAATTATTTTGCGTTTGTTTCTGGTGGATTTGGAAGAAACTGTATTGAGCCTAGCTACAACGACCTTGTGATCACTAATCCCTGTATCAGTCATGCTGCTGTCTTTTAGCTCTGAATTGCTTGTGGCTAAGAGGTCAAGTGTGTTTTCGCTTAAAGCAATGTTAGACTCCTTCATTTTATAGTACTATTTCCTTATCGATTAACCACACTAACTGTATCACCGTCTAGAGATATATGCGCCGATTTGTGCACAATGACACAAGTGTAAATTCTGTAAGGAAAATTGAATTTTGCATGTTGTATATGCCTTGAGTCTTACACATGTTTTGTGCCAACGATGTTTTTGTACATATATTTACTTGGTAGTTGGTTCAAGATTCTGTTTTTCACATAGTTTAAAACAAATCTGATGGCTGGGTAATAATTTATGAAGCACTGATATGGTTTACCTTGGGTTTTATCACATCCAAGGGAGGTCTCTGTTACCGTCATGATGCATTACTCGGACACAGCCGGACCACATCAAGATGGAGTTTGCTATCTTTTCATTCGGAAACTCTTCTTACAACTTTTAAACGAATTTTCGTGGCTGCTCCGGCGCATAACTCTGTCACAGAACGAACAATCTAGAACTTTAAACTGTTTCAGAGTAGGAAGCAGGGATTGATTATGTCGAGTAAATACTGCAGACACAGCTTTGCACATTCAACAGATTTGTCTACTCGACCATGCATCTAAATGTCAAGCTGTTACTTGTGTTTGTGATAACTATTTCAATGCTCGCACTGTTTGCTCTGACTCTGGAAATGGTCCCCAACTCATCATACGAAACAATAACTGTCAGTCTCTGCTTGTAACAGAAAAGATGTCCTATAAAATTCACACTCACTTTTCCGTCTCCTATACCATGTAAGTCACTGGATATAGCTGCTTGAAGAATCACGATGCATTTGCCTTCTCTTGAAGAGATGGCTTCTGGTTCCGGATCGTCGTTCTTTTTGTCTGCTGCTCATTATTGACGTCTTCGGTGATAGGCTTCAAATAAATCATCTTGCCAGTAATTCTTTTTTCTTCAAAGCTTCTAAGGTCTTCCGAAATCCTCTTCTACGTCGAATTTCGTGGTAAAGTTCCCCATTCGAAAAATTTGTAACTTGTCCGGTATTAGTGAAAGAACAGCTTTCCAAAAAATTCTGGGATATTCTCGTCTCTTCCCACAAATTACTGCGTTCTCTGTCCCAGTGTACTGTCATTGAAATCTTTCAAGCTTATTCTCTTTTCACCGCGTCTAATAACTGTTCTGCTTTCCACTAAGTAATTAAATATATCCTAATTATCAAAAGTGCCAAATCCGTCCATCTTAATACAGCTAAGCTTCACCGTATACTACTGCTCATCAGCTGTTACTTCCATGCCGACTAATTTTTATTCTACAAGGGTAAAATATTTCTTAGCGGATCAGATCCGACAAAAATATATAACAGTTAATACTATTACACTGAAAGAATAAACATTCCCACTGTATACTTTTCTCTAGAAATGTTTATTTACGTAAAGCCATAAAATATAAAAGGCATTTTAAAAGGAAAAACAAAGAAAGATAAATACAACTTTAGCATACATTCCTGCAAGATATTCTGTTGGAGAGAGGATTTTGCGTAACTACAGAGGAGGAGAAAATATGTCCGTTACAAACTGCATATTAAAACAGAATAAAATGCAGAAACGTAGCTGCGGCATGAAATAACGAAGAATGTGTGTGACCATGCTGAAAAATGTATATAGTCTGCAAAATGCTGAATAGGTTGCTGAAGAAAAAGTCATTGACTAGATAGCTGACTTTATTATTCCAATATTACATGTTTCGGACGGTACAGCATCAGGAACCCTGGACCATCATGCTGCACATGGATGTAAAATTTATCTGGACCATCATGTTGAACATTTATGTAAAATTTATGGCTGTAGTAGTAACGATCACAGCATGTAAAGTTGTACAATATGGTATTTCAGGATAGCTGATAATGGCAATGTCCAAAAAGCGTAATGCTGTCATAATAGCTTGTATCCGGTCAGTGACTATTCCCTCGGGGACTTATTCAGCATTTTGCAGACTGCACATACGTTTTAGAAAGGTATGTCATTAAATTGTTGGGACCTGGCCAGATTGAAAGAACCAGAGATTGTTGAAAGTTTTAAGGGGCGTCACAAGCAATAGTTGATTTGAATGTATAGCTTTGAGAGATGAAAACTGGAGGCAGCAGATGATAAATAGATAAAGTCGTGATATGATATAAATTCTTGGAGATATTGAATTTAAATGACGAAATGGGAGATATAAGAAAGTAAGAAATGAAGCAGATTAAAGGGGATACAAATGTGTAGAAAACAAGGACAATAGAAACAGAAAAAAGCCTTAGCAGGTAGCACTAAAGACAAATGACACGACATCGAGTGCCGAAAGTGCATGAGCAGGTGAAAGACAGATACCGGCTCTACGAAAATTAAAGAGACCTTTGCAGGAAAGACAAGCAGGAACTCAGGTGGCAAGCCAGTATCAAGCAAGGAATTGAAAGCTGAAAAAATATATAGAAGAGCTATAGAAAAGACATGAGCTTGATGAAAATGCTATAGAAGTGGAAGAGAAAGTAAACGAAGAGGCGACTGCTTCTATGGTATTGCGACAAAAATCTGACAAACGATACAAAGGCTGAAGTCAAAATTACACTCCTGGAGTGAATGTCATTCTCTCAAACTGATTGAGATCCTTGGGGGAGGCAGCTGTGACGGTGCGTTTGTATGTGGTGTGCCAGATGCTTGAGACAAGCGAAATATCCTGAGTCCGAAAGAAATGTAATAATTCCAATTACAAAGTACGTAGGTGGTGACAGTTGTGAATATCACCGAACTATCTGATTAATGAACACTATTCCAAAATCTCAACTCGTACTGTTAACACAAAAATGGGAAACCACGTACAGACAGTCTTTAGGAATTATGAATTTGGTCTTCAGAAAAATGTAGGACCGCAGGAGGTAATTAGTATTTGAAGATTTAGAGAAAGCGTTGGATAATACTGACTGCAATACACGACTTGAGGATCTAGAGGTATCATGGATAACTTGCAGGGAGCAAAATGTTATATGCGATACGTACAGGAATTACGCTGCAGTTTACCGAGTAAAAGAATATGAAAGTGAAGCAATGACTTTGAAGGTACTGAGAGATGGTTGTGGCTTGTCCCCTATTATATTCAATCGCCACACTGAGCAAGCTTTGAAAGAAATCAATGCGAATTTTTTTAAGAGAATTATACTCTGTCCAATGACATTATTGTGTCATCATTTCAAAAGCCTGAGTAACCACTTTTGCAGCGCGGACCGCTGCCAAACGTGCTGGAAGAGGGCCAGTCAAGTCCTGAAAGTTACCGACCGGGATGTGAAGCTATGACGACTCCATTGCCATGCCTGGTTGCACTGGGTTTCTCGGCTGAGGTCGCATAGCGCGGACAGCCCGATCGATGTGATCCCGCAGATTCTCCATTGGGTTGAAATTCGGGGAGTTGGGTGGCAAGGAGAGAGTATGATAAAGTCCTACTGGCGGCCTTCCAACAACGCACGTACACTGCAAGTTTTGTGACAAGTTGCATTGTCCTGCTGGTAGATGCCATCGTCCCAAGGGGAAAAAAACGAACTGCATCTGAATATTGACACGGCCCCAGTGATTGATGCTTACTTGCATTGATTCATTGCACCTTCCACAGTGACAAATCGCTTAGGCAATGCCACGAAATCGTTCTCTATACCATAACGCACCCTTCTCCGGACTGAACCCTTCGGACGATTGCTGCAGGGTGTTTGGTTTCAGAAGTTTCGTGCCTATGGAGTACAAAACATGAATCATCTGTAAAGGCCACCTGTTTCCACTCAATCGGCGTCCAGTACTGTTCGGGAAATTCTAGTCTTCCTCGCCGATGCGCAGCAGCCAGCATGGAAGCATGAAGGAGGCACCTGCTGTGGAGGCCAATACGCTGCAAAGTTCGCCTAACAGATACTGAGGAGACACTGTGGGTAGCATCTTCGTTCATCTTGACGGCCAGTTTCTCAACAGTTGTACGTCTATTCGCCCATACACATCTCCGCAGCTGGCGTTCACTCCTGTCCTCTGTAGCACTATAGTCACCTCGCTTTTAACAGCGCTATTGTGCCATGCGTGGTATACTTTAGTTATAGCGGCCGCGGACATTTTACAGACTTCACAGTTTTGGAAATTCTTACACCCCAACGACATTGCGCATTTGCATGTCAGCTGAATCGTTTCGTGTCCGTTTTAGGACAACGACTGCATTGGTCAAAAAGATTTCGTGCTTGCAGCCGGACGTCGTAAACTTCATTGAACGATATTTCGGCTGGACAACTGCCAGCCATCTTCAGGTGAGCCGAGCGAGGACTGACGAAAACTTTTTTTTTCCCTTAATTGTTGTTTCACACCTTACTTAAGGTGGGTTGGCAGCAGCACAGTACGCTGCTCTTCAGCCACAGGCATTACAAAAGAAAAACAATGGAGCCACAGAATATACATAGCATAGTGCGGGAAAAAACAGTAGACTAACAAAAAAAAAGAACCCGTTCACACGCGAAGAAAACCAAAGAAACTGTTAGCACTGAACACGGACACTGATGAGGAAGACGACACATGATCGATGGAGCGTGGGCGGCGAAAACCCTGAGGCACAAACACGACGGCACACACTAAACCGATGGCGATGATCTCTGGCGTGCGAATGTCCACTTAACGTGTGCGAGTCCAGGGACCTGCCAAGAGGGGAAGAAGGTGGTCGGGGAGGGAGAGGAGAGAGCAGACATGCCATTGGTAGAGGAGATGGGATGAGGAATGAAGGTATGGGGAGTAGTGGAAGCCCAGAGGAGGAGAAAGGAGGAAGGGAAGAGGGAGTGAAGGGAGAGAGAAGGGAGAAAGGGTGCCATGAGAAAAAACACAGGAAGTGGGAGAGGAAGACCAAAGTTGATATTAGGGGTAGACGGAGGGGAGAAGGGAACCATTAGGAAGGGGGAGCTGGCGCAAGCCATCTTCAGAGATGGCAAGGAGAGTGGATAGATGTAGAGCAGGTGGGACGTAGAAATACAGGTACTGCAGCAGACGAGTGTGGGAGAGGATGTGAGAGACAAGCGAGTGAGGGGGATCCGTATGCATTTGAGGAAAAGGAGGAGGTGGGGGAACGGGATAAGGTCGTACAGGATCCACGTGATGGAGGGGAGACGGATGCGATAGGCGAGGCGAAGAGCATGGCGTTGAAGGATTTGAAGCGATTTGTAAAAGGAGGGGCGGAGATCCAGGCAGGGCGGGCGTAGCAGAGGATAGGGAAAATGACGGATTTATAGATATGGACGATGGTGGCGGGGTCCAGACCCCATGTACATCCTGAAAGGAGCTTGAGGAGACAGAGTGGGGAGCTTGCCTAGGATTGGATCGTCCTGAGATGGGAGGTCCAGGAGAGGCAACGGTCAATGGTGATGCCAAGGTACTTAAGGGTGGGGGTGAGGGCGATAGGACGTCCATAGATGGTGACATAGAAATCGAGGAGTGGGGAAGGAAGGGGTGGCTTTGCCTACAATGATCGCCTGGGTTTTGGAAGGATTCACCTTAAACAACCACTGGTTGCACCAAGTGGTGAACCGGTCAAGATGGGATTGGAAAAGGTGTTGGGAGCGCTGCAGGGTGGGGACGACGGCAAGGAAGACGGTGTCATCGGTGTACTGGAGAAGGTGGATGGGGGTGAAAGCAGCGACATGTCCGCCGTATACAAAAGGTAGAGAAGAAGGGAGAGGACGGAACCTTGGGGCACACTGCGGAGGGGAAAAAGATGTAGGAATTCGTATTATGGATGGTGACGTAGGAAGGGCGTTGGGAAAGAAAGGACCCGATCAGACGGACGTAGTTAATAGGAAGAGCGAGGGTTTGGAACTTGAAGAGGAGACCAGAATGCCACACACGGTCATAGGCGCGTTCAAGGTCGAGGGAGAGGAAGATAGCGGAGCGACGGGAATTGATATGTTCGGAGAGGAGATGAGTGAGGTGAAGGAGGAGGTCATCGGTAGAGAAGGACGGCCGAAAGCCATACTGCGTAACGGGAAGGAGGCGGTGCTGGCGGAGATGCTGGTGGATTCGTCGAGTAAGGATGGATGCCAGGACCTTGCTGAAGACCGAGGGAAGGCTGATGGGACGGTAGGAGGAGACAGCGGACGGTGGTTTGTCGGGTTTGAGGAACATCAGGATGCGGGAAGTTTTACACAGATCGGGGTAGGAGCCGGTGGACAGGACTACACTATAGAGCCTGGCCAGGGGGGAGAGGAAGTAGGCAGCAGCTTCACGAAGGTGGCGATTGGTGACAAGATCGTGACCGGGAGTGGTGCTGCGTTTGTTGCGGAGTGTAGCGATGATATACTGAGTAGTGATGGGGGCATTGAGTTCGGTGTGTGCAATATTGTCCAACTACTGGTATCCCGGAGCGAGGGGAGGGGTCGAAGACATTCTCCACTCCATCTTATATAGTGCACTGATAGTACTGCCACGCATGCGTTGCAGTCGCGGAGACAGAACGGCCACACCGGTTAGTGGCTGTGGCCTCGCTGGTGGAACTGCAGTACTCAGCTGCTGTCGGTATTGCCGCTCGCCGCAGCTATCGAAGTCGTCTGGCGTCTTCGATTCGAGCAAATATCGGAAATGACGGGATTCAATTGGTATCGACTGTCACTGTTCATTAGATTTCCCGCAATGCGTATTTCAACGGATTCATTGGTAAAGGGGTCCCAAAAAGTTGTTGCTGTGGCCGGAATTGACGTTTGGTCGTACTCCATTGCATGTCCGTTAGAAATATAATGTTCCGCAACTGCAGACTTACTGGGTTGCAGTAGGCGAGTGCAACGTTGATGTTCAGTTCAACGGTCTCCATTGTAGGTGTCGTCAGTCCTATACAGGTCTTACCACATTGACAAGATAGTTTGTAAATTCCCGCCTTCCGCAGTAACAAATCATCCTTCATCATTCCCAGCAAATCCGAAATCGTAGAAGGAGGACAAAAAACCACTTTCACAAGAAAATTATTAAGAATCCTTGCTATCTTGAAGGAGATATTTCCAACGAAGGGAAAGTTAGAGACTTGGCTGGCGCCTTCTCCTATTTATCCATTTCCCGGTTCCTGGCTCTAGCTGAGAAGGCCCTGTTAATTTGCCGGGTCCAGTATCCATTATCTCTGAACACCGTCTTTGAATGTGCAAGTTCCTTAGGCAATTCTCTGCCTCCGACCCCGTATGGGCCTTGTGCACAAGGGTTTTAAATACACTCATGGTCTGGGATGGGTGATGGCAGCTTGAAGAATGCAAGTAAAAATCAGTTTCAGTGGGCTTACGATAGTCAGAATGTCCCACCGAGCAGTCACTCTTCCATGTAACTAAGACATTCAGGTATGGAAGGCAGCCATCTTTCTCTAGTTCCATCTCATGGATGGAGTTAATGTGATGAAAAAATCTCCAGTAATTTTTCTCCTCCGTGGGGCCACACTATGAAAGTATCATCGACGTATCTCTAAAAAAAAAACTGAGACAGAGGGCTGCCCATGGCGACACCGTCAGACTGTTCAAACTATTCCTGGTTAAACACAAAATAATTTGAGGAAAGAGCATGTAGAAACAAAGCAGTGATGTCCGATTCAAACTGTTGACCAATTAGAATCAACGAATCCGCAAGAGGTACTTCTGTGAAAAGGGAAACTACATCAAAACTCACTAGAAGATCTGAACTACTTAAGTTTTTACGACGACTGCATTGTTTTTTGCCTCCCCTGATATGCCCCAGATACCCTCCACTGTTAATGTTGCCACCTGTCGCCTGTGAGTGATTATTGAACGAGGACGTGGAACGTAAATGGTGGTCATATCAATGCTACCATGTAGTTCAGGGAGTTGAAATAAACTGTTTTTAGCCTCATGAATGCATAGTAATTCTTTCAGAGTCGGTAAATACACGGAAAAGTATTGAGACAGGCTTTCTGGTGCCTTGGAAAGAAGTTATATTGCAAATAATATGAAGAGCAATGAAAGGATAGCTTCTATAGCTCGGGCAGCCCCATCTATGTGATCCCAAAGATTCTCGACTGGGTTTTAATGCGTTTATGACGAATTTAAGTTAGAAAATGTCATACTGAAAGCAGTAGATAAGATCTGCTATTTGGGCAGGAAAATAACCAATGCTTGAATACTGCTCAACAGTGTGGGATCCGTACCGGATAGGGTTGATAGAAGAGATACAGACGATCCAGCGGAGAGCAGTGCGCTTTGTTACAGGCTCATTTAGTAATCGCGAAAGCGTTACGGCAATGATAGATAAACTCCAGTGGAAGACTCTGCAGGAGAGACACTCAGTAGCTCGGTACGGGCTTTTGTTAAAGTATCGAGAACATACCTTCACCGAAGAGTCAAGCAGTATATAGCTCCCTCCTACGTATATCTCGCGAAGAGACCATGAGGATAAAATCAGAGAGATTAGAGCCCACACAGAAGCATACCGACAATCCTTCTTTCCACGGACAATACGAGACTGGAATAGAAGGGAGAACCGATAGAGGTACTCAGGGTACCCTCCGCCATACACCGTCAGGTGGCTTGCGGAGGATGGATGTAGATGTAGATGGTCGTTGTAGAGAGGATATAAAATTAAGACTGGCAATCGCAAGAAAAAAATATTTCTCAAATCAAGAAGAGTGTTAACATGGAATATAAATTTAAGTGGCAGGAATTATTTTGTGCACGTATTAGTCTAGTTTGTAGCCTTCCGCTGAAGTGGAGCGCAAACTATAAGAAGTTAAAAGAAAAAGAGAATAGAAGCTTTCGGAATGTGGTATTACAGGAAAATAATTATAACTTGGATAACACACAGATGTCTGCCCCCAGTCGGGTCGGAGATTTTCTCCGCTCAGGGACTGGGTGTTGTGTCGTCCTAATCGTCATCACTTCATTCCCAACGACGCACAAGTCGTCGAAGTGGCGTCAAATCGACAGATTTGCACCGGGCGAACGGTCTACACGACGGGAGGCCCTAGTCATACGACATTATTTATTACACAGATTAATAGTCTATATCTAGAACTGCGTAAATCTTATATTAGAGAGACATCGAAATCAGAACATTACATTTAACGATAATGTCTGTGCAAAGTAATGTAGTTTATGATGTTTGGTTTCCTGCTGAGTGGTACTGTGAGCCCAACTCAGTTTCTTCACCATCAACAAGGAAACTAATTTTGTACGTCACTCGCTTGTGAACAGGTACAGCACTAACGCTTTCTTTCCCATTATGCAGCTGTGGCATTCGTACTTGTTAGTATTCTTTCCTGAGGCTTCATATAAAAACATATATGAGAGCAGACATCACCTCCGCAGAGGACAGCGACTGCAAGAAATAAAATTGTGGAGAAGCTAAGTCGGTAACATTTTTATTTATTAGCGGGTTTGTTCGTAAGACGGGAGTATCTACATAAATTTAGCAGTCAAGGACCACACGTTATACGTATCGAGATGTGTATAACGCCAGCGTCTGGCAATGCCGGCGTTGTATACAGCTAGATACATCTACATCTACATCTACATCTACATCCATACTCCGCAAGCCACCTGACGGTGTGTTGCGGAGGGTAAGTGTAACGTGTGGTCGATGGTTTCCATATATTCAGTTACTGAGGCAGGGAGAGGATAACAGTAAGTTTTGAGTATCCCCTGGCAGTCTGATTAGTCGATTGTAAAATCGGTCCGAACATGGCAAATTAATCCAATTCTACAAACATCTTTCGACTTGATGCATAATTTTCTTTAGTCAGAAGTCTTCTGCCTGGTTTGATACAGTCCGCCACGAATTGCTCTCTGGTGCCAAAAGCTTTATCTCAGAGTAGTACTCGCAGCTTACGTTCTCAATTATTTTTTGTATATATCCCGACATCTGCCTTCCTGTACCATTCTTACATCCTGCAACTCCCTCTGGTACCACGTAAATTACTGTATAATGTAATAATACGTGATCTATAACCAGACAAAGAGAGATGGCGCAATAGTTAGCAAACGGATCACGCAATCGGGAGGACGACGTTCCAAATTAGCGTCCAGCCGTCTTGATTAATGTTGTCCACGATTTCCCTATACTGTTTCAGGCAAATGTCGGTATATGATTGCTTCGAAAATTCACGGCCGATTTCCTTCCTCATCTTTCCGTAATCCGGGTTTATGCTCCACCTCTAACTACAATATTGTCGTCGGGACGTTAAACACAAATCTCCTACTCACCCGCTCACTTCTTCTTGTTACTGTTTTCGGAATTTTACTTTATTCACCGATTATACATACAGAGAACTATTCACCACTTCTTTTAATT
This sequence comes from Schistocerca gregaria, assembly GCF_023897955.1. Classification (NCBI taxonomy): domain Eukaryota; kingdom Metazoa; phylum Arthropoda; class Insecta; order Orthoptera; family Acrididae; genus Schistocerca; species Schistocerca gregaria. The sequence goes on from NC_064927.1 coordinate 482,873,874, forward strand.
AATTTTCAATAGCGTCCAATAGCACCACACCGCAAACGCGTCAACTCACTTCTTTTTCGATTTACCGAGAATCCACGATTCACTACTGTCGTTACTACAACTCTGATTAAATGTGGGATATCGTAGTATAATTTACCGAAACAATACTAAACGTTCGAAAGGTCACATCCTCGAAATAGTTAAGCCCTAGCGAGGGGGGAATATTTAAGGCGGTGTAAGTAGGCTGTTTACGTTTTCTTATTGGTAACGCCACGTAGCGCTCTGTATGAAAAATCACTGGCTGTGCTGTGCGCAGTCTGTGGCTAGTTTGCATTGTTGTCTGCCATTGTAGTGTCGGGCAGCGGCAGCTGGATGCTAAAAGCGTGTAGCGTTGGGCAGTTGGAGGTGAGCCGCCAGCAGTGGTGGACGTGGGGAGAGAGATGGCGGAGTTTTGAAATTTGTAAGAATTGGTGTCATGAACTGATATACATATTATGACTATTAAGGTAAATACATTGTTTGTTCTCTATTAAAATCTTTCATTTGCTAACTGTGCCTCAGTAATTAGTGCCTTCCGTAGTACGATTCTTTTAGTTAGCTGGCAGTAGTGGCGCTCGCTGGATTGCAGTAGCTTGAGTAACGAAGATTTTTGTGAGGTAAGTGATTTGTGAAAGATATAGATTAATGTTAGTCCGGGCCATTCGTTTGTAGGGATTTTTGGAAGTCAGATTGCGTTGCGCTAAAAATATTGTGTGTCAATTTAAGCACAGTCGTGTATAATTTTTCTAAGGGGACGTTTCAACGGATAACACCATGGTGAGACTGAGATTCAGAAAACAGATATTGGTTTGTAAGGCGTACCCGAGAACAGATACTGATTCAGACTACATTTAAGAGGCTGAAGTTCAAGAGAATAACCAGGAAGGGTTAATGTGGAAACACACTAAGGTGACGAAAACCAGTGGATACCTTCTATTGTCGAGTCGGTCCTCCTGACCGGCGCAGAGCAGCATCTCGACTTGCTATGGACTCAAGACGTCGTTAGAAGTCCTCTGCAGAAACATTGAGCCCTGCTGTCTCTATAGCCGTATCGTATAATATACGTATCGTATAGTAACTGATGGGATAACATATATTGTTCTAATAGCTTTATTTACGTTACTAGTCATAGATACGAACACAAATATTAATACATAACAAACAGAGTACTTATTTAACCCTCAACGTCCTTCCCACCCCTGTCGATCTACAGTGAGATGGCCAGTGGCTCAAACCGAGTAGTATTTCTTTTATCTCAGGTTCGAAGAATTAAGGTTCGCAGCATTCCATCTTGCCTGCTTTTGTTTCGATAATGAGGGCCCCCTTCAACGTTATTTGCGAAAGTGTTGTGAGTGCATGATTCTGTGCACTAATTAATCTCTGAATTACATCTCTTTCCGGGCGACCTGCGTGGCAAAATCATTCCCTCGAATTGCCTAAAATTTTCTTCAAACCAGTCACGTAGAACTGTGGCTCTGTGACATGACATCTTGGTTTTGGAACATGAAGTCATTGAGCGGATGCAAATGGTCTCCTAGTAGCCTAACATAATCATTTACAGGCAACGATCGAGTCAGTGGGACCAGAGGACTCAGTCCATTCCACGTAAACACAGCCCATACAACTATGGAGCCACCACGAGCTTGCTAAATTCCTTGTTTACAACTTGGGTTCATGGCTTCATGGGGCCTGCCACACTCGAACCTTATCATCAGCTCTTACCAACTGAAATAGGGATTCATCTGGCCAGGCCCCGGCCATTTAGTAATCTAAGGTGCAACCGATATGGTCACGAGCTGACGGAAGGGGTGCAGGCCATGTCGTGGTGTTAGCAAAGACACCCGCATCAGTCGGCTGCTGTCATACCGCATTACGACAAATGCCGCTGTACTGTTCTAAGGGATGCGTTCGTCGTACATCCCACACTGATTTCTACGGTTATATCACGCAGTGTTGCTTTTCTGCTACCACTGATAACTCTTAGGAAATGCCGCTGCTCCCGGTAGTTAAGAGAGGGCCGTCGGCCAATGCGTTGTCCGTGGTGAGACGTAAAGGCTGAAAGTATGTATTCTCAGCACCCTCTTGACAATGGAGATCTCTGAATATTGAAATTCCTATCGATTTACAAAACACAATGTCTATTGCTTCCTGCCACAACTACCACTTTGCGTTCAAACTCTGTTAATTCCCGTCGTGCAGCCGTAATCACGTCGTAGACTTTTCCGCATGAATCACTCCAGTACAAGAGACAGTACCGACAAAGCACGGCCCTTTGATATCTCGTGTAAGCGATGGTACCACCATCAGTATATGCATATCGATACCTATGATGTTTGTCACCTAAGTGTAAATTGGATACTGAGGTATTAAGCAAGGGTGCTGTACGCTTGAAGTTCTACAAAACTGTAGTCACTCCGATGATAGACATTTCAGTTGACAGGTGAATTGAAGAGCAATGCACTTCGGTGAAGCCGGAAGGATTGGCCGTGCGGTTCTAGGCGCTACATTCTGGAGCCGAGCGACCACTACGGTCGCAGGTTCGTATCCTGCCTCGGGCATGCGTGTGGGTGATGTCCTTAGGTTAGTTAGGTTTAATTAGTTCTACGTTTTAGGCGACTGGTGACCTCAGAAGTTAAGTCGCATAGTGGTCAGAGCCACTTTTTGAACTTCGCTGAAACGGTAAATGACACAATTGGGACAGGCGCATATGTAGTGCCTGATCAAAAGTATCCTGACATCCTCATGGACTGTAGAATTGAGCACTAGATACAACGGGAGGCGGATCAGCCAATATACACTGCATATGACTACAATTGCTAAACCAAAAAGAAATGCAGATGATAAACGGGTATTCATTGGACAAATCTATTATACTAGAACTGACATGTCATTAAATTTTCACACAATTTGGGTGCATAGGTCCTGAGAAATCAGTGCCCAGAACAAACACCTCTGGCCGTAATAACGGCCTTGATACGCCTGGGCATTAAGTCCAACAGAGCTTGGATGGCGTGTACAGGTACAGCTGCCCATGCAGCTTCAACACGATACCACAGTTCATCAAGAGTAGTGACTGACGTATTGTGGCGGGCCAGTTGCTCGGCCACCATTGACCAGAGGTCTTCAATTGGTGAGAGATCTGGAGAATGTGCTGACCACTGCTGCAGTCGAACTTTTTCTGTATCCAGAAAGGCCCATACAGGACCTTCAACATGCGATCTTGCAATATTCTTAACGAATGTAGGATTTCGCAGGGATCGAATGAAGGGTAGAGCCTCGGGTCGTAACACATCTGAAATGTAACGTCCACTGTTTAAAGTGCCGTCATTGCGAACAAGAGGTGACCAAGACGTGTAACCTATAGCACCCCATACCATCACGCCGGGTGATACACGCTTCCAACCTGGATTCAACCGAGAAAATGACGTTTTTCCTTTTGTGCACCCATATTCGTCGTTGAGTATGCCATCGCAGGCGCTCCTGTCTGTGATGCAGCGTCAAGGGTAATCGCTTCAATGGCCTCCGAGCTGATAGTCCATGCTGCTAGAAACATGGTCGAACTGTTCGTGCAGATGGTTGTTGTCTTGCAAATGTCTCCATGTGTTGACTCAGGGATAGAGACGTAGCTGCACGATCGGATACAGCCATGCAATTAAGATATCTGTCATTTCGACTGCTAGTGATACGAGACCGTTGGGATCCTTCAAGGCGTTCCGTAATACCCTCCTGAACCTACCGATTCCATATTCTGCTGACAGTCATTGGATCTCGACCAACGCGAGTAGCAGTGTCGCGATACGATAAACCGCAATCGCGATAAGCTAGAATCCGACCTTTATCAAAGACGGAAACGTGATGGTACGCATTTCTCCTCCTTACACGAGGCATCACAACAACGTTTCACCAGACAATGCCAGTCAACTGCTGTATTTGTATGAGAAAACGGTTGGAAACTTTCCTCGTACCAGCACGTTGTAGGTGTCGTCATCGGCTCCAACTTCGTGTGAATGCTCTGAAAAGCTAGGCATTTGCATATCACAGGATCTTGTTCCTGACGGTTAAATGTCACGTCTATAGCACGTCATCTTCGTGGTGTAACAATTTTAATGGCCAGCAGTGTATTAGGAGTCGGGGAGTGCTGTGGTGTCAGTAAGGAAGTAGCAACAGCAGATTTTGTGAGTGGGGAGAGCTCGGCGACCTCGTATGTGGTCTGACCAGTGGATGTCGCCTGAGTAGCACATCCATTACGGACATGTTAACTATATAAAGCTTCTGAAGACACTTGTCAGAAAGAATCAATACGAAAGTATGTTTGATTCTGAAGGAACGAAAAGATATTCTTGAAGTTCGCCGAGGCTGTAGATATTGCGATAACGAATAGCTCAGTAGGCGATACAGCTGAAGAGGAATGGACATCTCTAGAAATGGCTTTCACATAAGTTGGAGAGAAAAACATAACTACAACCAAGGTAACAGCGAGCAAACCATGCATCACAGAGGAAATACTTCAGTTGATCGACGAAAGAAGGAAGTACAAATATTTGCAGGGAAATGCAGGGAAACAGATCTACAAGTCACTTAGGAATGAAATAAACAGGAATTGTACCAAGTTAAGGCGAAATGCCTACATTAAAAAGAAGTAGTTGTCTTTAGGATTTACTCAGCATGCAGAAAAATCAAAGCAACCTTCGGTGACATTAAAAGCAAGTGCGTTTACGTTAAGAGTTCAGTGGGAATTCCGCTGATTAAATGGAGAGGAGAAAGCGGATGACTGGAAAGAGAACTTGAACGTCCTCTATGACGAGGAGACGTGGTAGAAGAAGAAACAGGAGTCGACATGGAGAGCTTGTGAATCAGTAACTAGAATCAAAATTTAGAAAAGCTTTGGAAGACTTATAATCAAACAAAGCAGACGGGATAGGTAACATTCTATCAGAATTTGTAAAATCATTGGCGAAATTGGCAACAAAACGATTATTGACGTTGGTGCGTAGAATGTACTAGATTGTCGATATGCCATCTGACTTTCGGAGAAACGTAATCCTGAGAATTCCGAAGATAACAAGTGTGGACAAGGGCAGGAATTACGGTACAATCAGCTTAATAGTTCATACATCCAAGTTACTAACAATACACAGGAAAATGAAAAGAATTGTATCTGGTAGATGGCTATCAGTTAGCCTTTAGGAAGATAAAGGACCAGACAGGCACGTCTGACGTTGCGACTAAATGGAAAAAGATGGAAGAAAAATCAGCACACCTTCAGAGAATACGCCAACTGGAAGAAGCGTTCGACAGTGTAAAATGGAGTAAGATATTCGAAATCCTGGGAAACATAAGAGCAAGCTGTAGGGAAAGATGAGTTATATACAGTATGTAAATAAACCACGAGACAACAATAAATGTGGAAGTGCTAGAAGGAAAGATCGAAATAAAATAAAGATTCAAGTATGGAGTTAATGTGGAAGGTGATAGGATATCAACGTTGAGACTAGCTAAATTACAGAACTGAAAGAAGGCCGCTGTGGCCGAGCGGCTCTAGGCGCTTCAGTCCGGAACCGCGCTGGTGCTACGGTCGCAGGTTCGAATCCTGCCTTGGGCATGGATGTGTGTGCCGTCGTTTAGGTTCGTTAGGTTTAAATAGCTCTAAGTCTAGGGCACTGACGGCTTCAGATGTTAAGTCCCATAGTGCTTAGAGAAATTTTAACCATTTGTTAAATGACATGAGCAGTCCGATGAGTACAGAATGTGGACTGAGAGTAAATAGAAGAAACAGGAGAGTAATGAGAAGTAGCAGCAATGACAACAGCGACAAACTTAACATCATAATTAGTTATCACGAAGCAGATGAAGTTAAGGATTTCTGCTACCTTGGCAACACAATAGCCCATGACGGGCGAAGCAAGGTTGACGTAATAAGCAGACTAGTGCTAGCAAAAAGTGCATTTTTGGCCAAGAGACATCTGCTAGTATCATACATAGGTCTTAATTTGAGGATGAGATGTCTGAGACCGTACGTTTAGAGCACAGCGTTGTATGGTAATCAGGCGGTAGCAAAACCGGCAAAGAAGAGAACCGTCATGGCACAGAGTAATACAGGCTACAAGTTATAAAACTTTCAACGGTTTTCAACTATCCTGACGAAAGCGGCGGACCAGGAAGCACGGTGATGCAAGAGGGGGGGGGGGGGGGAGGGGGGCAGCACAGTCTGCAACTGTGCCGTAGCTGAGAGAGAGCACACGCAGCGGAAAAACAGAAAAGGACAGCGACTAAAAAACAAATTATCACGCACGCTCGTTCGTGCGGTGGGATGCAGCGAGAAGTAATAGCCACGGCTAGGGAAAACACTCATTGAGCAATTTAGCTATCTGATAAGAGAGAATGAATGCAAAGGTAGCAGCATAACTAAATCACACCCAGTAAACCGCACGTCACAGAAGTATGAAGGCTCTTTAAATACCGGAGTCACAGCTCCAAGTAAGAGAGAACGGCCCAGGGCAATTGGGACGTTGGAGTCCGTGTTGGCGGCACTCCGTCCAGTGTCCTTGTTGTTTTAGTAATTCTTGTCTCAGATCAACCAGGGCAGTGCCAGCCAGCCGTGGAGCGCCGTAGAGCTGAACTCCACTGACGAGCTTCATGGTATGTCACACCACCCGCTACTGATGGGAGAGCTGATAAACTACCAGCAGCGGTGCAGTACCAGGTGCTGTACTCTCTGAGTGTAGGACGGAACACGACGACCAGGGTCCTGGCAGACCACCGTCCAGTACACTTAACGCCTCCGGATGCACGGCCTACCAGGCCGGCAGTACTTGATTCAACGCCCGCCGCATACACCACAGAGCGGATAGGGTGGTCCAGGAAGGAAGAGGCACGGAATGGGATCGAGTAGACTCCCTCAGCTGGTAGCAGCCATCCATGCTGTACCAGGCTGGGCTAGGCCTCCAACGAAGTCTTGCTAGGAGGAAGGCTCAAGGACTGGCGCAGCGTCCGACACCTAGAGCCTGTCCGTGACCTGGGCAGGATGCAGCTACGGCCAACAGTGCACCACCCTTTGTAAAAGTTGTCAAAATAAACGATTCACCGAGTAATCATATTTTCTTAACGCCACAAGCGCTTCCAGGCGATTTCTGACACCGTGCAGCTTCATCCTCCAATCGGCGTCTCTGTAGGACAAAAGGATTTGAGATGTGGTGCTATAGAAGAATGCTGAAAATTACATTGACTAACATATTAAGAAATGAGGACATCCAATTTCCTGGAAGATTAAAACTGTGTGCCGGACCGAGACTCGAACTCGGGGCCTTTACATTTCGCGGGCAAATGCTCTACCATCTGAGCTAACCAAGCACTACTAACGCCCAGTACTCACAGCTTCACGTCTGCCAGTACCTCGTCTCCTACCTTCAAAACTTCACAGAAGCTCTCCTGCGAGTTCGAGTATCGGTCCAACACACAGTTTTAATCCGCCAGGAAGTTTCATATCAGCGCACACTCCGCTGCAGAGTGAAAATCTCATTCTGGAAATAACCCCCAGGCTGTGGCTAAGCCATGTCTCCACACTACCCTTTCTTCCAGGAATGCTAGTTCTGCAAGGTTCACAGGAGAGCTTCTGTGAAGTTTGGAAGGTAGGAGACGAGATATTGGCAGAATTAAAGCTGTGAGGACGGGACATGAGTCGTGCCTGAGTAGTTTAGACGGTAGAGCACCTGCCCACGAAAGGCAAAGGTCCCGAGTTCGAGTCTCAGTCCGGCACACAGTTTTAATCTGCCAGGAAGTTTCATATCAGCGCACTGTCCGCTGCAGAGTGAAAATTTCAGTCAATGAGGACATCCTCTGCAGAATCGGCGAAGGAAAGAGTACACGGAAAAAACTGATGAAAATGGGGGACAGGATTATAGGACATCTTTTTAGACATCAGTGAACGAGTTCCATGGTACTAGAGGGTTCTGTAGAGGGTCAAAATTGTAGAGGAAGACAAACTTTTGGTATTCATCCATGAAATAACTCAGGAATTATGTTGAAAATGCTCCTCTGGGATGACGAGGTTGGTACAGGAGAGCAATACTTGGCGGGCCCCATCAAATCAGTCAGAAAACTGAAGTAGTGAAGTGGAAGTGGAAACCCAAAACATAAACCACAGCAGAACCGAGCCCACATAGCTTTCACGCACTGATGGGCTTTGTAGAAGTTGGTTATAAAGAATCACATGTAATCAGCGGAAGGAAACAACCGTGAGTTCCAAAGAAAGAGCTACCGGCAGAGCAGCTGGAACAGTGGTTGTGCGGGGGGATTACAGTAGTCGAGGAGCCACTGATAAACCACACGTTAGTGTAGTCAGTGCGTGGCAACTCTTGAGGTGGCGTAGGGACGGACGACATTGGGCAGTGGATGCCTGGAGACGTGTGATGTGAAGTGGTGAGTCACGCAACACCCTGTGGAAATCTAATGGAAGGCTCTGAGAATGGCGAATGTCAAGGAAACGTTACCTGCTGTAATGTGCAGTGCAAAGGCTGAAGTACAGAAGAAGTTGTGTCACGGTAATAGGGTGTAAATGCGGAAGGATGTCAACACGTCTTACAGCCTAGTGTACTGTGTACAGTGGAGGAAACGTTCGGAGACGATGACTGTGTCAACATGACCCTTTTATTAAAAAAAAAAAAAACATCTATAAGGCCATGTTTTGTGGATATGGTACTCCACAAAAGCACTGGCCTGCCCAGAGACTCTATCTGAACTTAATGGAACAGGTGCGTCAGATTCGACCGTCGAATAACACTGCCTTCTCTGATTTCGTTTCTTGATAACGAATATGTTACCATTACTCCTCAAACATTTTGCCACTCCTGTGCAAGTATTTATTCACACAGGAAAGTAACTAACAGAAACAGTAGAAACAAATACAGGAAGTGGATAGCTTGCAGCGTCTCACCAGCACTTACTAATATCCGTGTAGAGGAAGTCATAGTGGGATGGAAATAAATTTTAAGGGTAATATAATGACCTTCAACGCAATACAGGTTAACTATTACATGCAGACGATACTGCTGTTGTGTAAAATACAGAAGATAAATCAGGAAGTACGCTACACGTCTTAAGATATACAACAGAACAATATGATGTGGTGTCACCGCCAGACACCACACTTGCCAGGTGGTAGCCTTTAAATCGGCCGCGGTCCGGTAGTATACGTCGGACCCGCCTGTCGCCACTATCAGTGATTGCAGACCGAGCGCCGCCACACGGCAGGTCTAGAGAGACTTCCTAGCGCTCAGCCCAGTTGTACAGCCGACATTGCTAGCGATGGTTCACTGACTTGCTACGCTCTCATTAGTCGAGACAATAGTTAGCATAGCCTTCAGCTACGTTATTTGCTACGACCTAGCAAGGCGTCATTATCAGTACTATTGATATTGTGAAATATGTAACGTCAAGAGCGACGTTCATCATTAATGGATTGAAGTTAATATTCCACCAGCTACGTCCGTTTTTCTCAATTCTAATTCCCTTTTCATGTTCCAGGCCTCACGCCAGCCTGCGTGAGCTAAAACAGGTGCATTTCGGCCTCCTTTAGTAACACGGTGTTGGCTCTCCTGCCAACCACAACATATGAATGCTAATAATTCCACATAAATAAAACATGGAATTTCATGGGAAAAACTCGGTAAGATCCAAAGTTGAGTGAAATGGCAAAATAATGGAGCCACGATCCACCTTGAACTATGTTGGATGCGAAACACATACCGAGCAATAGAATGCGCCACTAACACGAAGCAGTACGAATATAAACATTTATGGAATTACAGAGAAATCACGAGCTTTAGCTGCTGACAGGCTTTGATATATATCAACGGGGACAGTTAAAAATGTGTGCCCCTACTGGGACTCGAATGCGGGAACTCCTGCTTGCAAGGCGGATGCTCTGTCCGTCTGAGCCACCGCTGACACAGAAGATAGTGCGACTGCAGGCACTTATCTCTGGCAGGCTCCCTGTGAGACCCACATTCCCAGCTTACTGTCCACACTCTATACTTTTAGTGCCGCTGCCCTCTATACTCATTACTCGCGGCAGTCAATCTACCGAGTCCCGCAATAGTTCGGGGAATGTGAGTGCATCCGCACTGAATAATATCAATGGCTGGTAAGCCTTATTGAAGGAAGACATCGAAGCAATACAGAAGAGGTCTGTTACATGTTACCGGTATGTTCGAACGAAACTTAAATGTTAGGGCGATGATTCGAGAACTCAAATAGAGGGAATGCATCATTCCTTTCGGGAGGCCCTGTTGGTACAATGTAGAGAACCGGTATTTGAAGCTGATGGCGGAACGATTCTGCTACCGCCAATATACATCACGCGTAAGGACCACGGTCATACAGAGGTGAACAGGTGGTCCTTTTCCTCTCGCTCTATTTGCGAGGGGAAAGGACAAGTAGTGGTGAACGGTACCCTGCACCACTCACCTTACAGTGGCTTGCGGATTATCTATGTAGATGTAGATGTAGATGGATACTGAAATTGCGTGGGTTGATAAGAAACGAGAAGGTTCATCACCGAATTGGCGAGGACTGCAGAACGTGAAAAAATCTTCAACGATACCAGAGTGAGTTGTAGAAGGTAAAGGCAGAGATTGTAGCCGGCCGGTGTGGACTAGCGGTTCTAGGCGCTACAGTCTGGAATAGCGCACCCGCTACGGTCGCCGGTTCGAATCCTGCCTCGGGCATGGATGTGTGTGATGTCCTTAGGTTAGTTAGGTTTGAGCAGTTCTAAGTTCTAGGGGACTGATGACCTCAGAAGGTAAGTCCCACAGTGCTCAAAACCATTGGAGCCAACCAGAGATTGCAGTATATTCTGGAAATAGTTGAGGACGTGGGGTACAAATGCTACTCTCAGATGAAGAAGATAGCATATGAGAGAAAGTCGTTCGGACGATTTATTGGAAGACTTCAGTAAGAGTGCACTACACCTGCTGTGGCAATTTCGTACTCTTGAAGCGACCTTAATGACTTCAGGCTACGTTGCAGAAGACTGGCATAAAAGTCGGTGCCAGGATTAATGTAATCACTGCTATGATGGTAACAGATGGATGTAGGCTGTCCAAAGTAAATGCTGCGGGAATCACAAAAATTAGAAGAAAGGAGAAGTCGCTAACGTTAATCATGCTGGCCAAATTTAGAGAACCTGTATTCGGGTGCAATTATATTTTCCATGCTGAAATATTGCGTACATGTCGTAATGAGAAGATAGATTACGGCACACGTGGAAGAATACAGTCAATTTCTATTCCTTTGTACGCAGGCAGCAAGAGGAGGCATATCACCAGTACGAGTTGTCGCCTCCGATCACAGTTCTGCCAGCTGTAGAGTGTATTTGTACCACAGAACCCGCTGAAAACATTCCCTCTCACAGTGAAACACGAAACTGTGACGGCGCAACGTATATCTCTGACCAGAACGCAGCGAATGTGACGCACAAGTATTGTGCGTAACAAAGTGTATAGACGTTGAAAACTGAATATGCAAGGAATGCTCCACGTATGATCTTCGACGACCATTTAAGCGTAGCCTAACGCGGATTAGTGTGCGCCGCTGGAGAAACAGGGCTTACACAGTATTAGGACGGGAACCCGTGGACCGGCCAACGGCTAACCTGCGCTTCCACTGGTGCGAAACACCACGCTTTCAGGGCATAAAGCCACCGTTGCGTGACAGACATCGGTGCCTTTGATTCGAACCACCCTGGCGGTTAATAAGATTGTCGGTTAAACGGATTTCCGGCGATCGATGCATTTCGCTATGCCAAGCAAACGATCTGCCGGACAGCACGGCATCCTCGACGTAGATCTCCGTGTTACATAGAAAATCCGCCGCTGTGTTACAGGTGTATGGGATTACCTGCGTTCCGTGCCGTCGCGGAATGAAAAAAAAATGTGTGTCGGTAGAGGTTGTAAGCTCAATGCAATACTGATTGCAAATTTTTCGAATCACTGTACTGTTTTGTGTACAGATATGGAGTTCGCCACTCCAAAGGAGACTTTTCTCCTGGCTAGAACTTCTACGTTCAGTATACCGGGTGATCAAAAAGTCAGTATAAATTTGAAAACGTAATAAACCACGGAATAATGTAGGTAGAGAGGTAAAAATTTACGCACATGCTTCGAATGAAATGGGATTTTATTAGAACAAAACAGAAAAACACCCTTTATTGCTAGACTCGTTAAGGATCCTTTGCGCGCGTCGTTTGGTGATGATCATACGCTCAGCCGTCACTTTCGTCATGCTTGACCTCTCAGGTCCCCAGACCTCAGACCGTGCGATTATTGGCTTTGGGGTTACCTGAAGTCGCATGTGTATCGTGATCGACCAACATCTCTAGGGATGCTGAAATACAACATCCTCGACTACAGCTGTTGTTGAGGAATGATGGTGGACATATTGAGCATTTCCTATACAGAACATCATCTTTGCTTTGTCTTACTTTGTTATGCTAATTATTGCTATTCTGATCAGATGAAGTGCCATCTGTCGGTCATTATTTGAACGTTTGTATTTTTTCGGTTCTAATAAAACCCCATGTCATTCCAAGCATTTGTGTCAATTTGTACCTCTCTATCTACATTATTCCGTGATTTATTCAGTTTTCAAAATTATACTGACTTTTTGATCACCGGGTACATTAACAGAGAGAGAACACACACACGCACTTGGTAAAATAAATATTTTTTCATACATCGCCAGACACTGCCCAAAACGTTTCTAAGTTGTAAGTAATTCCTACAATTAAGGGCTTAGTAATTCGAAACAGTGTCTGCCAACATTTTCACTATTATAAATTATCTTGCGAGAATCGTTCAATAAGGAATGTCCCATACTGTTTTAAAAAAAGCCATTAATATACGTAGATAAACGTCCTTGTTGGTGCTTCATATTTGATGTATGATCTGTACGCATGTGAAGTTTCGAACCGATCTGGCAGATGTTAGAGCTGTAGTACAGCGTCAAAATGGCGTCTACATACTATTCACGTTACAGGCAGCGTACATTTATTGAATTCTTGTGTGCAGAAAAAGATATCGTGGTGAACATCCATAAACGTTTGTGTGCAATCTGTGTCGATGCTGTACTTGATAGTACAGCTGGGCGTTGAGCAAAGAAACTTACAGCCTCATGAAATGCAGAATCAGAGCTCGATGATCAGCCACGCTCTGGACGTCCTGTCTCAGCCACTGCTCCAGACATGCTGAACCTTGCGGATGCCATTATTCCTGTCGAGTGGCACATCAAACCTGGACAATTGGCTCTACAGTTGTTGGTCAACATTGGAAATGCGTCTCCAATGACTGATACTCTCGGATATTCAAACAGTTGCTCACGATTGGTTCCACGAACGCTCACAGAGGACCACAAGATTCAAAGAAATTCCATTTCATCTGAATTGATGGAGTGTTTTGAGGCCGTAGGCGAGGCCTTTCTGTCGCGGATCGTTACGGGGGACCACTTTGCGCCGGAAACAAGAGGCACTCCGTGGAATGGCATCATCCTACTTCACCACAATGGAAGAAATTCAAGACAGTCCCCTCGGTCAGAAAAGACATGGAGACAGGCTTCTGCGATTGTGATGGCGTCATTCTCGTTGATGCGATGCCAAGAGGGTCAACCATCAATTCACAGGCAAACGTAAAGACTCTGAAAAAACTCAAGAACGGTTTCCGCCGTCTTCGATCGGACAAGAAACTAGCAGAAATCTTCCCCAACACGATAACACACCCCCACACACGTCTGACAACGCGGGAACACACTGCGAAATTGGGTTAGACATTATTGCATCATCCACCGTACAGCCCACCAATGGTACCCTCGCACTTCCATCTCTTTGGGCCGAATAAAGATTCTCTACGGGGAACACACTTTCGAGGTAACGAGAGTGTCAGTCGTGCAGTGAAAACATGGCTACGCCTACAGGACAAGAGCTTCCACCAGCAGGGAATACATGCTCATCCACAACGTTGACGTACGGCCATAAATATTTTAAATGGCTCTCAGCGCTATGGGACTTAACACCTGAGGTCATCAGTCCCTCGACTTAAAAGTACCTAAACCTAACTAACATAAGGACATCACACACATCCATGTCCGAGGCAAGATTCGAACATTCTACCGTATCAGCACCGCGGTTCCGGATTGAAGCGCCTAGAACCGCTCGGTCACAGCGGCCGGCTGGTATGGCCATAGAAAGTGATGGAGACTACGTAGAAAAATAGGACATGGACAAGATATGTTGATATATATTGTCACCAAATTCTGACTCGTAACATTAAATATAATCCGAGAAAAATTTGTGGCATTACTTATTGAACGACCCTCGTACATAGCTAGTTACTGTTGTGGAAACAAGAGGGCCTTTGATAAAAATCAGAGAACTTGTAGTCGGGCGCTATTGTATTTTCCAGTTGGAAATCCTCAGTAGGTCTCTTGATGAAAATATAGAAGAAGTACAGAGTCAGAGCCAGTTATGGGGTGTGACGTGTTAATCACAGAAGCCCATTCGTCTCATTCTAGATGATCTCCCTTCTTAATTAACTTTCTTTTTTTTTCTTGCCAAACGTTAGAGCGAAATCTGTTAAGAGCAGGACAGCGACGACGAGGGAGATTTGTTTCTTCTCCACCTGAACCTTCAATAAAAATCATATATATGCTTATGATTAACATAGATGCACACACAGTATATAAATAAATCACAGTAGATAAATTTGTTCCTCTCGTCAAACTACAACTTCTTCACATCTACCTTCTTTTCCAATAATAATACTCCATAAAAAGTCTTCTCTCTGAACTAGTCAAACATAAATACATTCCTCGTCGAAATTATTCTGAGAAAATGGTCAACTAGACTGGAATAAGAAGCGCCAACACGCAATCGACGATAATTTCTTTTTGTTAACTTCAACGTAAATTCTGGACTTTCTAAGTGGATCACATCAAATGCTATAATCTCTCGCTTCTTCAATAGAAAATGAAAGATTTTTAGTCTTTTATATTACTCAGAATCTCCCGATAAATAAGAGCAGTCTTCTCCGAGTGTAGGTCATCGGCGAATACGTAGCTATCGACCAAGTACTCGGTGAGAATCTACCTACCGATATGATTCTGCTAATCACTAGTAATATGGTAAAGGAGCAGAACACAATATTTTTAAATACAAAAAGGACTATATCTCCACCTTAAAACGTAATAAATAATGTCAAAATACCTGGCTGGTACATTGGGTCGGCTGCCGCGCGCCACGGAGTGTCGCGAACGAGCTTGTGATACTATAGTGCTATGATATCATCCACAACCCCGTGTTTCAACGACGAGTGACGTGCCAAGCCCACTTCTACAGCACTAAGTAACTACGTAAAGTACGGTACTTCACAGTTGCTAAAGAAAAACAGACACTTGCAAACGAACAACTGCCAATTGCTACGGAATAACTGTCAGCTGCTTCAGAACGCCCGACGAGTGGTAGTAAAAGGACATGTGATGGGCGGGAGGTGTTAATTGCAGCGAAGCCTGTGCTTGGACACCCTGTATGCGTTCGACTCTTCAGACGGTACAATGTTTCTGCATCTACATCTACATCCATACTCCGCAAGCCAACTGACGGTGTGTGGCGGAGGGTACCTTGAGTACCTCTATCGGTTCTCTCTTCTATTCCAGTCTCGTATTGTTCGTAGAAAGAAGGATTGTCGGTATGTCTCTGTGTGGGCTTAATCTCTCTGATTTTATCCTCATGGTCTCTTCGTGAGATATGGATAGGAGGGAGCACTATACTGCTTGACTCCTCGGTGAAGGTGTGTTCTCGAAACTTCAACAAAAGCCCGTACCGAACTACTGAGCGTCTCTTCTGCAGAGTCTTCCACTGGAGTTTACCTATCATGTCCGTAACGCTCTCGCGATTACTAAATGATCCTGTAACGAAGCGCGCTGCTCTCCGTTGGATCTTCTCTATCTCTTGTATCAACCCTATCTGGTACTGACCCCACACTGCTGAGCAGTATTCAAGCGGTGGGCGAACCAGCGTACTGTAACATACTTCCTTTGTTTTCGGATTGCATTTACTTAGGATTCTTCCAACGAATCTCACTCTGGCATCTGCTTTACCGACGATCAACTTTATATGATCATTCCATTTTAAATCACTCCTAATGCGTACTCCCAGATAGTTTATGGAATTCACTGCTTCCAGTTGCTGACCTGCTATATTGTAGTTAAATGATAAGGGATCTTTCTTTCTATGTATTCGCAGCACATTACACCTGTCTACATTGAGATTCAATTGCCATTCCCTGCACCATGCGTCAATTCGCTGCAGATCCTCCTGCATTTAAGTACAATTTTCCATTGTTACAACCTCTCGACATACCACCGCATCATCCGCAAAAAGTCTCAGTGAACTTCCGATGTCATAGACAAGATCATTTATGTATATTGTGAATAGTAACGGCGCTACGACACTCCCCTGCGGCACACCTGAAATCACTCTTACTTCGGAAGACTTCTATCCATTGAGAATAACATGCTGCGTTCTGTTATCTAGGAACTCTTCAATCAAATCACACAATTGGTCTGATAGTCCATATGCTCTTACTTTGTTCATCAAACGACTGCGGGGAACTGTATCGAACGCCTTGCGGAAGTCAAGAAACATGGCACCGACCTGGGAACCCGTGTTGAGTCTCGTGGACGAATAACGCGAGCTGGGTTTCACACGACCGTCTTTTTCGAAACCCATGCTGATTCCTACAAAGTAGATTTCTAGTCTCCAGAAAAGTCTTTATACTCGACCATAATACGTATTCCAATATTCTACAACTGATCGACGTTAGAGATATAGGTCTATAGTTCGACACATCTGTTCGACGTCACTTCTTGAATACCTTTGATGAAGGTTGCTGTGAAACCGGTTAGTGCGACTTTACATGTGGTTCAGCAACATGCCTGCAACACAGCAATTGAGTGCTTACGACCGAGGACGAGCAGTTGGACGATTCGATGCCAGTGAAAGTGTTACTACTGTTGCCACAGTAGTGGCCGCATCCAAAGATGTTATCTCGCCATTATATAAGGCCACCGAAGATGTGTAAGCTATGCGAAAACATGCAGATGGTCGTAGACATATCACCACACCGCAAGACTACCGATACGTAGCCCTATTGGCGAAAAGGAAAGGAAAGCTGATTCCTACCTTGCAACGTCTACCAGTACACATGTGTCGACCAGAACAATTTCGCTACGGTCAAATTAGACCGGTTTGTATCCTCGGAAGTCTGTTCAGTGCATCCCACTTCAGCCACGGCCGTCGCCTCGTAAGAGCTCGTTGTGTAACGAGCATGTTGGTTAGGGTTGGCAGCAGTGGTCCAAAGTGATGTTCTCTGGAGAATCCTGCTTCGCTGTGGCAAGTGTTTCTGACCACCAATTACTGCGTAAAGACAGGGAAGCAAGTTACATGTCACACAATGTTCGTGTATGTCATCAGTATGGCCTGAGAGTTATGGTATGAGCAGTTATTATGTAGAGTGACCGAACACCGTTTCATATCTTGGCGCAAGAGGAACCGTTATGGTACAGCGGTAATGCATAGAGATTGTTGTGGATCGTGTTTATCTGTTTAGGAGTGTGGTAGGTCCGGAATTTCTGCTTATGGACAACGCCCACCATAAAGTTCGCTGGAATGTGAAGGTTTGAACGTGTGGAATGACCCGCGTATTCCCCGGTCCTAACCGCTATAGAGGACCCCTATGATGCACTCGGCATACTTGTTTGTCAACGAACACCCCCTCCCCGAACCGTGCGAGATTTTCGTTTTCTGAGAGGAGTGGAACAAAATCCCCTAGGACGTCTCAACAGTTTAGCAGCTAAAATGAGTACAGGAGCAAAATGTGCGTTAGTGGCCGAGTAGGATGTGTTACTTACTGTGCGTCGACCGTTATGTAGGGAGTTTCATCTGTATGAAACATGAAAGTTATTTATGTCTGTTATCATGCTCTCCCACGCTCTAAAATCTCTACCGTTTCTCGTTGCAAATGTACCAATTCACCTCTGTTACGTATGTACTGTATTCCGTCTCGTCCATCATTGCCGTCGATTATTCCAATCCAAAAATTCTCTGTTCCTTACCTGTTCTCAAGCAATGTATTTTCTAATATGGACATGTCATATAAACCATTTTGAGCTTTAATGTCTGCCTGATGAAGACGAAAATTGTAGAAACTACTTTCATCGTAGTAAAGTTTACAACAGTTTCAGGGTTCCATTTCCACCATGTCTGCACGGATACAAAAATCGCTATATACGTTTCAGCGGCGGAGAAAAGAGTAATTTAACGTCACATGGCTTGGAAATACAATGCATACGCCAATTTAGAACTGTAGTACTGTATACCAGAAAGCAGGACCTGATCAGTATGAAATACCAAATTTGACAGTAGTAATTTTGTGTACCGTTAATTTTACACGTAAAGCCGAGGGCTGTTCATTTCACATTTCAAATAGTGTGCAAGAGAAGCTTTCAAATCTTAATTTAGTGGTAGCACATAAGATCACATGGTATTTTTCATTCAACAATAAACTCGAGGCTATCGTTATGAGAAATGTGGCGGGTCACCTAGCATGAGTGGTAAAAATACATGTTATTCAAGAGGTCACTGGAAGACTTCGATAAGTTTTGTATAAAATTCTCCCTTTCCTTTCCGATAAATAAAACTGTGTCCAGAGGGATGTAAAATTGGCATAATAACACGCGACGATAAACTCAATTAAAATTATCTTATCATACGAAAGAATGAACTCAGCGAAAGGTAAACAAGTGATCGTGAAGTTTCCTAGAAGGTGAGCCCTATGAGCAATATTTCCATCTGGTCGATTGCACACACTTTATTTATAAGTAGCGCTTGTTCGCGTTCGAAAGCCTTGGAGCTTTAAATGTCACTGAACATCTACAGAGCATTAAAATATTGAAGTGTAAGGGTATGCTACTGGAAGCTGAGATCCTTTTACATATCCATCCTTAATTGTGACATTTCCCTTCGTACCACCGTTTTTATGATTTTTTCGATATTATTTTAGAAGTAAATCGAATAAAGCCGTTCCACTGGCATACAATATTAACGTTGATTTATGAGAAAAATTCATTAATGTGTACTTCTGGAGCACAGCCTCGTGTGGAATTGCATACACCACTAAGTCACGACATTTAGAATCTCACAACTGCATCAATCAATTCCGGAAACATAGGTAACAGATTCCATGATTTTTCGCTCTCAGGGAAAGCTCTCGTGCTGAAATTATACTTGGTAAAGATAGATAACTTGAAACTCTGAACAGAAACCTCTGAAATAATGGTATGGAACGTATGCCGGAAGGACAGAGTTTACAACGTAAAACGGAGAGTGTTCACTGCGTCTGTCATGGTTGGAACTGAGTCTCCATAGTTATCTGGACGTAGGTAAACAGTCTAAGTGAGCTCAAGTTAATCATCATGCGATTTTTACGAGCCACCTGGTTACACCTTAATTCTACAATCATTTGAAGAAAGTTTACAGTTAATAGCGTAGAAGTACCCCCATCATTAAGTATGAATTGGAGGTGTCTTTGTCCTATCGAGTATCGACTGGAAAGTCTATACATTCATTGTACGCGGTACAGACAGTCTAGTAAAGTAGTTTATCAGAAAGATATCTGCGACATCTGGCTCCACAACGTACAGGCAATATAAATATTTCAGACGCTGCAGTTACAGATGGGCTCTACCTTACGGACAGCGTCAGTGTAGGGTCAGGGATTACTGATCATGATATCTTCATAGCAATGATGCTTACTGAAGTTAATAAAGCCATCAAATATCTAGGAGAGTTATTTGTTGAAAAGAGCAGATAAAAAGTTGGTAGCACCCTGCTTAGACTGTGAAAGGTCGTGATTTAATACCAACACGATGGACTTAGAGAAATTATTGGAAAAGTTTAAACAGCTTGTAAACCGCGCTTTGGAGAAGTATGTGTCAAGTAAGTAGATAAAGGATGGAATAGATCCACCACGATTTGATAAAAGCATTTTGAACATGTTGAATAAACATACTCCTAGATTGTCGCACTGTTGTTTCAAAACAAAAGATGGAAATGTCGCCTGGTATAACTTGGCAGAAATTCAAGAATTTATAAAGAGATCGATGCACGAAGCATAAAACAGCTTCCATCGTCATACGTTAGCGAAAGATCTTTCCGAGAATCAGAAAAAATTCAAGTCCTGCTAAGGGGGTCGAATGCTTCAGTTGAGTCAATAGTAGAACAGTCTCTTGTTACAGTTGAGGACAGTAAAACGAATGCTTGAGTTCTAAATTTAGCGTTTAAATTAATTCGTGAAGGAGAATCGCACAGACATACCAATGTTTGATCGTCGAACAGACTCCTGCATGGAGGTCTTAGCAATAGGCATCTATGGCGTTGAGAGGCAACTGAAATATTTGAAAACAAATAAGCCGACACATCTCAGTTTGGTATTGACTCCTTACTTAGTTTGCCTTTACCATGAATCTCTCTCCTAGAGCCAAGTCTCGAGCCACTGGAGAGTAAGCGCATGTGACTCCTGTACATAATAATAGTAAAAGGACGGACCCGTACAATTAAGGACCAAATACCTTTATTATAAGTTAACTGCAGAATTCAGGAGAAATTTCTCTCGAATATCATAAATTTCCTTGAGAGAGAATAGCTTTTGTCCGCAAAGAAGCAGGGGTTTTAAGAACCTTCGTTCTTGCGAAACTCAGCTTGCTTTTTTCTCACACTACATCCTGCTAACCCAGGATGAAGGTCGACTATAATATTCAATATTCGTATATTTATGGAAACTGTTTGACACAGTGCACTACTGCAGACATTTGGCGAAGGTGTGAGCATGCGGAATAGGTTCTGAAATATGTGAATTTCAGTGACTCTCTTTTATATTCACTGATGACAACAGAATTTTGTGATCCCAAATTCTTACATTACGGCGGTTTACTTCACGCGATAGTTGAAACGCCGATTCGTCCGAAAGGATGAGTCGTTCTCGAAAAGTGTCCCGTCTCATATCCCGGAGAAGTGTAATGCAAAATTCGCACATTCCGTTATTGCCGCAGGGATGTAATTACTGCAGTGATTGCAACTTCTAAATGTTCGTATGTTGGTGTCATTTCAGAACACCGCACGGCGTTGTTTGAGAAAGTTGAAGTTGCTGGCCTCCCTCGGTTATCAACATCAGAGGGCTCCGTGTAAATACATCTCGGATACGCTCGACATTCTCATCAGATGAGCGTGACCGATCAGTGCTCTTGTCTTCATACACTAAAGCGTCACAGAAACTGGTACTGGCATGCGTATTCAAATGCAGAGATATGTAAAAAGGCAGAACACGGCGCTGCGGTCGGCAACGCCTATGTAAGACAACAAGTGTCTGGAGCAGCTGTCAAATCGGTTACTGCTACTACAATGTCAGGTTATCACGATTTAAGTGAGTTTGAACGTAGTGCTACAGTCGGCACAAGAGCGATGGGCTACATCATCTCAGAGGAAGCAATAAAGTGGGGATTTTCCCGTACGACCGTTTCATGAGTGTACCGTGAATATTAGGAATGCAGCAGAACATCCGACGTCGCTGAGGCCGGAAAAAGATCATGCAAGATCGGAACCAACGACGACTAAAGAGAATCGTTCAACGTGACAGAAGTGCAACCCTTCCACACATTTCCGCAGAATTCTATGCTGGGAAATGAACGAGTGTCAGGGTGCAAACCATTCAATGAAACATCAATGATATGGGCTTTTGGAGCCGAAGGCCCACTCGTGTACGAGACAAAGGTTTACGTCTAGTGTGGCTCCGTCAACACTGACATTGGACTGTTGAAGACCGGAAACGTATTGCCTGGTCGGACGAATTTCGTTACAAACTGTATCGAGCGGATGGATATGTACGAGTATGGAGACACCTCATGAATCCATGGACAATGAAAGCCAACAGGGGACTCTTTTACCTCGTGGAGGCTCTGTAGTGGTGTGGGCTGTCGGCAGTTGCAGTGACATGGAACCTCTGATACGCCTAGACACGACTCTGACAAGATGGCACGCACGTAAGCATCCTGTCCGATCACCTGTATCCATTCATGTCCATTGTACATCCCGACGCACTTGGGAAAATACAGCACGACAGTGCGACACCACACACGTCCATAATTGCTTCAGAGTGGTTCCAGGAACACTCTTCTGACTTTAAGCACTTGCGCTGTCCAGCAAACTCCCGAGACATGACCACTATGGCGCATATATGGGATGCCTCTCATTGTGCTGCACAGAAAAAATCTCCACCCCCTCGTAATCTTACGGATTTACGGACAGCCCTGTAGGATTCATGGTTTCAGTTCCCTCCAGCACTACTTCAGACAGTAGTCGAGTCCATCCCACATCATGTTGCGTCACGTGTGTGTGCTAGCGGGGGCTCTACACGATATTAGGCTGGTGTCGATGTTTATTTGGCTCTTCAGTGTATATGCAACCATCCTCCAATAATTTTTGTGCCACTCATAAATCTACTTGTGCAAAGGCGGCATCTGGCTGAATCGTTAGTGAAATGCAGTGTCACTGAACAACTTGTTGACTTCGCGCAAACTGCAGCACAGAAAATTATTTCTATTGTGGTGCACTAGCCACGTTGTTAGAAACAAATCACAACGCAGCTGCATCAAAGATTTGAATTTTCCTCTGTCTAGTGACATGAGCAATATGTTTCTGTATTTTATAGTTGATCTGTAATAACATTGGAAATATGTTATTTTCCTTTTGAATCATCTGGCATATGCTTTAAAATGCCAGGAGTGGTATTTCACCTGGTCTCTCAGTGTTATTCTCTTTTCGTGTCGATCGTTGTCAACCAAAACTTCACAGGCAGTGTAGATAACCGGATATGATGCTTTGAGGCATTGTGTGACACGCGCTAAATGATGGACTGTGAGCCAGTGTTGAGTGTACGCGAACACATCGTGAGTAGGACTATCAGTTGCGTCTGTTTCGTAATTTCGAATGGTATTTCAGTACAGAGGAACATGACGTACAGTGTTCATAATGTGTGATAGATATTCTGTTGTAAAGCATTCTGCTTTACTTGGCTCTGTTTATCGGTGCATCCCGTGCGATATTCACAAGGAACTATCTTCGATGGTTATCGTCAGAGTTTATATCCGCCTGCGCGGTAACGTGTATGGACACGCTGAAAGCTGGTTGTCAGAGTGTTAACACGGAACGCGGACAAGCGCAGTTCTACGCGCCAGCAGGTTCATACAAAGATCACTGGGTAACCCGCCAGACTAGGTTTAGCAGTACAAATAGGTAGTCGTTCTATAATCCCACTTTACACTTGTAATTTTATTTGAGCCATTGTCACAGCATCTGGTCATTGTCGCCAGCATGGATACGACGCACTCAGCGTGTGTGGGTAACGCGGGAGCAACTACACGGTGCCGTATCGTAATGTAAATCTCGTTGGGTAGAAAGGTGATATTTCTACTTAAGCTTTACTGCAATGCGGTCTGAATCTTGTGAAGAATCCAACGATAGTTTTTTTCTTTTATAGAAGTGTACTGCGTTCGCTTGGCGAGGAGCAGTTTGGCTCTAGACGGAATACGGGCACCAGAGATGCAATAGGGCTCCTACGAATCTTGGGAGAAAGGTTTATTGAAAAAGGAAGAGACCTATATATGTGCTTCATTGATCTAGAAAAGGCATTTGACAGTGTGGTTTGGGACAAGCTGGCGACTATGATGAGGGAAAAGAGAGTGGACTGGAAAACCAGAAGACTTATAAACTCATTGTATCTTAATCAAAAAGTTTCAGTTAAAGTGATAGGAGAAAGTACAGACTGGATCAGACTAGGAAAAGGAGTAACACAAGGATACTGTTTATCACCTACTCTTTTCAACCTCTACTTGGAAAATATGAGTGACCAATACTCATTAGATGACAAAGGAGTAGAAATTGGAGGAATAAGAGTAGGGTGTTTGAGATTTGCTGATGACATGGTCCTTATAGCCACAGAGGGAAAAGAATTACAGGATTTGGTGGACACCATTGCAACTAACGGAAAAAATATGGAATGAAAATTAACACAAATAAAACAAAAGTATTGGCACTGGGAGGAAATAAGTAAATAAAAATTATGCTGAATGGAGGAATACCAGAACAGGTGCAAAATTTTAAGTGTCTTGGAAGCAGGATAGACACCGACTGGAAGCGCACCACAGAAATTAAAACAAGGATAGCAATTGCAAAAGAGGCGTTTTATAAGAAAAGGAGAATCTTCTGCAGCCGTCTGGACAGAGAACTCAGAAAGAGACTCATAAAATGTCTTGTATGGAGTGTTCTTCTATATGGCGCTAAAACTTGGAATATGAGGAAAAAAAGACAGAGAAGGCCTGGAGGCTTTTGAGATCTGAACATGGCGGAAGATGGAAAGATTACGTTCGATGGGCAGAGTAAAAAATGTAGAGGTACTGAGGAGAGTGGGAGAGAAAAGACAGTTACTAGATGTAATAAAGAGAAGAAAAAGAAATTGTAATGGGCATACATTAAGAAAGAATGATGGACTGATAAAAATAGTTTAGAAGGTTATGTAGAAGGGAAAAGGAAGCGAGGAAGGAAGAGATTCCTCATACTGGATTACATGATGGACGGTACAACATACAGCAGTCTTAAGAATGAAGCAATGGATCGCAGAAAATGGAGAGGCAAAGGACCTGCTAATATAGCAGATAACTGATGATGATGATGATGATGATGATGCCTGTGTTCGCTAAAGAATAGAATGTGTTGTTGCACATTGTGTTTATTTACATGCGAACTCTGCTTCAGCCAAGTAAACGTTTTTACAGACAATACGATATATTTATAAACCTTAATTTAAACTAAGTCGCAAAAGCATTCTGGATTAACTAGTGCAATAACGAATAATAAATAATCAGTTTCGCCCATACACGTATGATTCACGTCAATCAAAACGTAAAGTGTAACTAGAAATCATTGTTGAAGGATTTTCAGAATGTGCTCTTGCGTGTTCGGGAATTTGTGATAAGTTATTCGAACTCGCCTTTCTACCTGCGTAGTTAACACGATCAGGAATCATGAACTGAAGCGTGGCCAATGAACGGTTGCTGCCGAGGTGCCGCCGAAAGGTGAGTGAGTAATGAAAACCGTATTGTGTTCTGGTTGGAGATCGGTAAACAAACAACATACAGACGTACGTTGTGTTTCGTAACGCACTAAATGCAGGTATAGGCAGTGTGGTGAAACACCACGATAAAAACTGGACCGATACGCCGAATCAGTGCAAGGGGTGCTTAGAAGCACGCTTGAAATGTTGCATGCGCGCTGCCTGTGCTGCATTCTTCTTCCAAGGTTTTTAAATGATCTATTCAGAAATAAATCATTTTGCATCGTATAGCTTCAATCAGCTTCATACTCAGATTCCTACATGTGATATCTTCGCATGAAATGAGCTAACGTACAGATTTTTTTTATCTTGGGAGGAGATCTATATCCATTTCAACGCTCAGGAAAATATTTTTCCGTTCACGGTCGCCACAATTCAGATTGAATGAACAGGTCATAACATCCATCGAGTTTCGTCAACAGTTTAAGGCATCGACACGAGATTTTGGAAAGTGGAAGCACGAAAAGACGGGCGTATTTCGCCATTTTCTTACATGCAAAACCTTTTAATCTACCACAAAGCAGAAATAATTGCCATATACATTTGTATTCAATGGAATAATGTAATTTTTAATGAGGCATCGATAGCTGGTGAAAAGAGAATTTGTTTGTGTTTATAATATTACTAGTTTAGTATCCACCGTAGCCTTGGTATGTATTTATTCAGTCCTTCCCGCCTCTCCAGCCATTTCCGCCACCCCCTCTCTGTCCATCTACTCGACACCCCTCCCCCCACCACCTAATTCATCTTCTCTGCATTTCTCTGTCCACCTCTTTCTATCACCTCTCTCTGTCGATTGGCTCCTGCCCTGTTTGTCCATCTGTTTCTTCCCACTCTGCCCACCTACTCCTCCCCCTCTAATTCATCTTCTCTGCCTTATCTCTCTGTCCATCTCCTCCTGTCCCCTCTCACTGTCGGTCTGCTCCTCCGCTGTTTGTCTATCTGTTCAAATGGCTGGCTCTGAGCACTATGCGACTTAACGTCTGAGGTCATCAGTCGCCTAGAACTTAGAACTAATTAAACCTAACCTAAGGACATCACACACATCCATGCCCGAGGCAGGATTCGAACCTGCGACCGTAGCGGTCGCTTTGTTCCAGACTGCAGCGCCTAGAACAGCACGGCCACTCTGGCCGGCTGTCTATCTGTTCCTTCACACACTGTCCATCCACGCCTCCCCCTTTAATTCATTTCCTCTGCCTCAGCTCTCTGTCCATCTCCTCCCCACCGTCATTGTCTATGCCCCCCTTCCCTGTCTTTGTCCATGTGCTCCTCCTTCTACCAGGGCCTATCTCCTCCTTCCCTAATGCTGTCACCTCGTCCCCCTTCTATCTCCACATTATCACACTCAACCCAATAGCAGGCTTGTGGTTCTTACCTCCACAGTATTTCTTTAGAGATTGTAACTAGTAGGTGTACCAAATATGAATGAAATCGTTCCAGGCGTTTAGGATGAGATTTCTATCCACGACTCTGCTCACATACGCACATCTCAAATATATTTCATATACATTTAAAATAATTCACTCGTATTTGTACACATATTTCACCTGTATGCCTAGCGAATTTCGCTGTGCTGTTTCATTTTCACGCTGTTTAATGTTTAATACGCAGTATCTATGCCTTGTCCTATGTTTTAATTTTGCAGGTAGACCCACTGATATATGTGCCTAATGTCTGCGGCGCGTGTTGTGAATGAAGTTAGTAGCGAAGAGGTAATAAATTAAAACGACTTGTTTGAGGTGGTAGCTTCTCACGCTGTCAGTGTTTATGACGTTGTATCTCCTGAACTAAGTGTAGTACCATGATGTAATTTTTCTGGTACATTCACTGGTGCGCGTGGATACAGTCAGCTGAATGTGTTTGAATACAGATGTCCCCTCAGGGGATCCCATCTAAGCGTAGCACTGTCCGTCTTGGAGAAGAGGTTTGCGTTCTCTGGAACCCGAGGGCTATGCAAGTGGTAGCTTAGCTATTAGAAGGGTCATCCAAGCTGGGCAGGGCAAAGGATAGGAGTCAGACAAAGTTTGCTCCTAACGACCTGTCGATATCCTGTAATGTATCCTATCCTATCCTAAGCCTCTCCTTATTCCTTATCATTCCCAATCAAAGGTGCAGTATGAAAAGGTGGATACAGTCAGCTGAATGTGTTTGAATACAGATGTCCCCTCAGGGGATCCCGTCTAAGCGTAGCACTGTCCGTCTTGGAGAAGAGGTTTGCGTTCTCTGGAACCCGAGGGCTATGCAAGTGGTAGCTTAGCTATTAGAAGGGTCATCCAAGCCGGGCAGGGCAAAGGATAGGAGTCAGACAAAGTTTGCTCCTAACGACCTGTCGATATCCTGTAATGTATCCTATCCTATCCTAAGCCTCTCCTTATTCCTTATCATTCCCAATCAAAGGTGCAGTATGAAAAGGTCAATGGTTTCAGGGGTGGAAAATGATGGGCAATCAAAAAAAAAAAAATAAAGAAAAAGGTTCAAATGGCTCTGAGCACTATGGGACTTAACTTCTGAGGTCATCAGTCCCCTAGATCTTAGAACTACTTAAATCTAACTAACCTAAAGACATCACACACTTCCATGGCTCAGGCAGGATTCGAACCTGCAACCGTAGGTGTCGAGCGGTTCCAGACTGTAGCGCCTAGAACCAGTCGGTCAACCCGACCAGCTGATGGCCAATCATTTCGAAAGAATGGTTGGCGAGTTCCAACAATCATCTAGGCAGATGAACCTTCTCACAACAGAGTGGTGTCTGTACTCCAAGCAAGCGCTAGAACGCGAGCTATTGCTCTCAGGCCGCTGCCGATGCCACGTGCAAGTCGCGTCTACACTTAAGAGTTCTACGAGAGTTATACTGACATCACATGTCTATGTAAAAAAAGAGGCAAGTCACCCTCTGGGCCGCGCGCCTATTTACTGTTACTGGCACGAAACCTCTGTACCTGTGGATACTGACATCACAGGTCGCGCTATAGTAATCGATTCCAGTGCTTTCCAGAATAGCACAGGCTTCATTGTTCATAGCTGTCCCAACAGGACATGCGAGAAGAGTCTAGCCGCGCATGTGTTCACTGTGGCTACATGTTCAAATGGTTCAAATGGCTCTAAGCACTATGGGACTTTACATCTGAGGTCATCAGTCCCCTATAATTTAGAACTACTTAAACTTAACTAACCTAAGGACAACACACACATCCATACCCGAGGCAGGATTCGAACCTGCTGACGTAGCGGTCGTGCGGTTCCAGACTGAAGCGCCTAGAACCGCTCGGCCACACTGGGCGGCTGCCCATAATGTGTTACCCTTCCTAGAAATAGATAAGTCATGGTATCAACAAACGTCTCCGAAACATAAACATTTTCACTGCTAAGCAGAGGCTCCCACGTCCCGGTACAAAGGATGTCTTGTGAATGAATGGAGCATTATGACAGTCTGTTACTGAATGTAACCTCGAAACTGTTAAGGCTACCCCTGTGAAGGTACTGTCCACCTTATTTTTCTGCTGTCGAGACATTCAACGATAAAACACTATTTTGTACAGATCACTATACTGCACTGACAGACCCTGCAATGTGACCTACAGATCGTCAAATGCATCCTACGTATTCACTGTGCTGCTGTGTAGTGCCGATGGAGGGAACCACCACCGTCAATGCGGCCCATGACTGCAGCCGAGGAAGAGCGTGTCAACCAGAGGGAGAGGCCAGCTGGCTGTGGACGACACCATTCCCAGGAGAACACTGTCGATACTCCCAGTGCAAACAGTCATGTTACCAAATCATCTCAAATTTCCGCAGAGTATACACACGACACACACAGTCCCGAAGACCACTCAATACAAGCTGGGTATCAGTTCACTATCCACTCACCATGGGGAGTCGCCAGCGAAATTTTCATAAGCCATAAGCATTCTTGGACTCTCTGAACTGATGTATAAAGGATGGGCAAGCCCCATCTCGGAACAAAGGCGTTACTGTCTGCGAACCAGATGTCCTTGCTACTATGCTTTCTATGACCATCTCCAGACTCACAAGAGTGCAGGGAACGAGACACATATCTACGAGTGTAACTGCAATTAAATACTAGGACTGCTGCCGTAGGTTGACACCGAGCAATGTTCTGCATATGTGT
Organism: Schistocerca gregaria; assembly: GCF_023897955.1. NCBI lineage: Eukaryota > Metazoa > Arthropoda > Insecta > Orthoptera > Acrididae > Schistocerca > Schistocerca gregaria. Next base: position 482,903,292 of record NC_064927.1, read on the forward strand.
GCTCCTTACGGCAATAGTTCTGGAATGAATCTCAGTATCTGTAGAGGATACAATTTTGCAAGTAAAAAAAAAGACTTTCATTCCCTTTACAGCAATCGATGTGCTGATTCTGTACCTCCATCACGAGAGATACGCGGTATCAACCACCACATACTCGTACATATAACGCTAAAACTCTTGTACAATGGCTGGGTCGGTTCCCGTCGGCACAAAAGCGTCATTTGATTCTGGCATCGACCTACCTGCTTGCTGGCTTTCTACACACATCGGTATCCTCTATTTTTTTCTAGTTTTCACTAAAGGTCTTCATGGACGTGATAAGTTTCTACTCACTCAATGGTTTACAGCACGCTCCGTCTCGCGATAATTTTGGAATTTTTAGAGAAATAATTTCCAGTCTATATCCTAGAATTCCGTTGCGAGAGCGATCGATGGCATAATACTATGTGCTTGATTTCGACAAGTATTGCGTAAATGATATAATATTCTGGCAAACCGTGTGGAAATACGTGTGTTCTTGTAATCGCAGAGTCTGTAGATGTGTGTGGATAGGAAGTAAGCAAGCAAATATGTTGGGGCCAGAAGCAGTGACGCTTTTGTGCCGAGAGGAACCGACCCAATTTTTATACAAGAGCCTTCGCAATATATGTACGAATGTGCGGTGGTAGCTATTGCGTGACCTATTGTGAGGGAGCTATAGCTTTAGCACATTGAATGCCGTAAGAGAGATGAGAGACTTTTTTACGTGGAAAATTATATCCTCTATAGATACTGAGATTCGTTCCAGAACGACAGTCATAAGGAGGAGACATTTCCAGTAAATTACTTTGTGTCAGACTATGGTAGCAATCTTAATATTTAATTTTAGTTACACTGATAAATATGTGTCTGATTCAATATGATGAGAGTTTGCTCTGTGGGTATTGATAATGTTCTCTCAGGATGTGGGGACCTCCTCAGCTGGCTGCCCCCTCTCTCTGGTTGACACACTCTTCCGCGGCTGCAGTCATGGGCCACGTTTAGGGTGGTAGTTTCCTCCATCAGCACTGCACAGTTGCATGGTGAATACATGGGATGTATTTGATGATCTGTAGGTCACTTTGCACGGTGTAATTGTCAGTACAATATGGTGACCTGTACAAAATACTTTTTCGCTGCTGAATGCCTTGTCTAAAGAAAGGCGGGCAGTGCTTACACACCGGCGGCATCAGCAGTTTGGCGGGTAAATTTAGTAACAGCCAACCATAATGCTCCATTTATTCCCAAGGCATCTTTGTGCTGGGACATAGGAGACGCCACATAGCGTTGAGAACAATTATGTTTCGGATATTTTTCTTGAAAGACGGACCTAACGATTTCCAGGAAGGGAACACGTGAATAATGTAATTGGTGTTATTCTGGGATATTTTCGTCAATAGGTTCTGTTAGGATGAGAATTTCCATTCAGACAAGCTGAGACATAATGAAAGCTGCTACAAAAAGTGACCGTTAACTATTTATGCAACAATTTACAATTTATGAGAGGTCGACTTGTCTCTTATTTTACATAGCTAGGTGATATCAGTATATCACTGAGAACCATTCAAATGAAGAGATGCTACCTCAACATTGTGGCAACGCGTCAGTCACAGTAAACTTCTGATCATCTAGACGTGTATCGAATGCCCCTTTGGGAGCGCTAGGAGAAATGCCTCCATTGATATACTGATAAGCATTGCAACAAATTTTCATAGCGCAACTGTGACGTCAGTGTGCACAGGTAACAAGGTTTCATTTCAGCAAGGGAAACATGTGCATGTGGCCCCGAGGGCGATTTGCCTCTTATTTACATAGACACGTGAGGTTAGTGCATTGCTCGAAGAAATCTGACTGTAGACGTGACTTTCAACTGCCGTCGCAGATGCCTGAGAGCAATAAATCGCACTCCCTTGCTATCTTGCGTCCGTCAGTGGCTCGTGGTAGCATCTGCTCGTGCACACATTGGAGCTTCTGAAAGTTGTGGTTGACAATAGTATGAAAGCGATTTTTAAGTGCAATGAGTGATTGTGCAGTGCATTATTTTCGGCTCTTTAAGTGTTGTGAGTGTGTTTCAGAGTCTTTTACATGCATTATATTTTTGAGAATTTATGAGTTGCTTTTGTGCCTGCAATGAGTTTACTGCTTTATTTCGGTGATTTATGAGTAGTTTGCAGGTTTGTATGCTGGGTACTGCATTATTTCGGTGATTTACGTGTTGTTTGCGTGTCTGTACATGTGTGTATTCCATTATTGCGTCATTTTACGTGTAGTTTGCAGGTCTCGAAGCTATTTACTGTGACCCCAAGCACGCCAGGACGAGTGCTTTGTAACAGTGTGATAAATAAAGTATATGAAATTCGTCCCTAAATAAATTGTTCCAAAAATAAACAAAATAAACTTCTTCCTCTCTCTGGCAGCCCAGCACAGGCTGATACTTCTCTAACCAGTTCCTAGAAGGAAGTTGCAGTCGGATGACTTATGTTAGTGGAGGTAGCCCAAGTGAACTATTTTCCCACAATTTTCTTGGGTTTGTGGAGGGAGCTGTGTTGTGTTGCATTGTCCTGGTGGAATTTGAACTTCCTGCCATTTTCCGGGGTAGGGAGTGGAGGGGGTTTGGTTAGTGGAGAGCCCAATTTACCTATTTTTCAGCCAAAGTTTGAGCTTCCCGCCTACACGTCATTGTGACTATGCCATATCTAATGCCGCCATCTTCGATCCGCCATCTTGAACACATTTGGCAACAGTGCAGTGTGCGGTAACGCCGACCTTCTTCTACTACTGTCCATCGACTTTTTTACAGCGATTTGTCTTGTAGTGGTAAATGTACTGATTGACAAGGATGGGAGTGAATAATTATCGAAAAAAAAATGGTTCAAATGGCTCTGAGCACTATGGGACTCAACATCTTAGGTCATAAGTCCCCTAGAACTTAAACTACTTAAACCTAACTAACCTAAGGACATCACACATACCCATGCCCGAGGCAGGATTCGAACCTGCGACCGTAGCAGTCCCGCGGTTCCGGACTGCAGCGCCAGAACCGCACGACCACCGCGGCCGGCAATAATTATCGAATAAGGTTGGTTTCATACAACTTTGATGGACTTAGTCAAAACATGGCACGCATCAAACACATTAATAGCTATAGTTTTGTGTCGAACATTATTAAGTAGGTGTATCTGAGTCATCTAAGAGCAATTAACAGCGCTATGGCCAATTTGACTGTATTTTATACTGAAGCTCTTAAATCTTTGACGTTGTATGAGTAATCGTATAGTGGTACGACTGTCATTCTGTTATAGCTGTGGCGAATATTGTGATGGGCTCAGCTCATTTTTATTGCATTCAAATGACGACACCATTTTTGTATTACTGGAACGCTTTCTGAATACCTCTGGGGTGGCCTGCCCTATTAGCTTCAACTGAAAAATATGCAACTTCGTGAGACGACAGTACTAGAGGGAGTGGACCAAAATACGGAAAGACTGCGAGAAACTCACGCTTGAAAGTAAATTCATAAACCGTCGACTGCACCTGTACAACGTCCTCAACAGGTTGTAAGTGTTAGACGTAGTCAGAACAGTGTTCTTTACAGATGTGACCTTACACCGGAGCACAGTGAATTCTAACGAGAGAATATTGTTGATGCTCATAGCATGCGTGCCTCTGTAAGGAAGGTAGATGACGTGTTTCATTTTTCAAGAAGCACCGTACTGATGATTTACACCGCATACAGGGAAAGAAGGGAAACGTCACCCGCTAGGTCACAACGTGGACGAAACTGTTTGTTCAGTGATTCTGAGGACGGTACAGAAGAGGATTGTGTCGAAAAATCAGACAGCTGCTAAAGACACTGCAAAACTGGAAGTCGCATCCGTGCACGGAATCAGCACCAATACAAACACGAGGGGAGTTCTACAATCAAAAATGCAGAGGCTAGCTAGAATTATAAGACCACTCGTTAGTGAAGCAAACAGAAGAAGTCGTGCTGAAGCGTAAAACCCGGATTATGGAGCAACGGAAGGGAGTCGTTTCATCGGATGTGTCTTGTTTCACAGGGCCGAGTTTCATCCCAAGAGTGAAACAATGGCGGGGACAGCAATAACGTGGTACTCCACGGGGACCATGGTTACTCTGCAAGGTCAAGCTACGTTGAAAGTTATGTAACAATTTGGGCTGACAGAGTCTGCCCCGTGGGCATTCTCCAGAGGTGACGCTTTTTTCCAAGACGACAACACCAGTGTTCGTACCAGTATGGCCCGCGTCGCTCAGGACTAGTTTTGTGAGCTTATCACATCTCCTATGACCATCACAGTCACCAGTTTCCATTATTATTGAGCCTTTATGGTCTACTTTGGAAAGACGTTTGTCTGAACGCTATCCACCCCCAACATCTTTGCCTTAACTTGCCAAAACTTTGCAGGAACAATGGTATAAATCTCCCTGGAAAATCATACCAGACTTGTATTTATCCATTCCAGGAAGACTGGAAGCTATTTTCCTATACCGTATTAGCCACGGTAATAAGCTGAGTTCATGGCGTATTCATGTTTTTATACGACCACTGTATCTTATTAGGAATCAACTAGTCTTTAATTGATATGCACAGACGTATCTCTTTGCCGTTAATGACCCAAAGAAGATGCAACAAGTCCACTAAAGAGACAGCTTACACTACACTCGTTCGTCCTCTGCTAGAATATTGCTGCGCGGTGTGGGATCCTTACTAGGTGGGATTGACGGAGGACATCGAAAGGGTGCAAAAAAGGGCAGCTCGTTTTGTATTATCACGTTATAGGGGAGAGAGTGTGGCAGATATGATACACGAGTTGGGATGCAAGTCATTACAGCATAGACGTTTTTCGTCGCGGCGAGACCTTTTTACGAAATTTCAGTCACCAACTTTCTCTTCCGAATGCGAAAATATTTTGTTGAGCCCAACCTACATAGGTAGGAATGATCATCAAAATAAAATAAGAGAAATCAGAGCTCGAACAGAAAGGTTTAGGTGTTCGTTTTTCCCGCTCGCTGTTCTGGAGTGGAATAGTAGAGAGATAGTATGATTGTGGTTCGATGAACCCTCTGCCAAGCACTTAAATGTGAATTGCAGAGTAGTCATATAGATGTAGATGTAGATGTAGATGTAGAAATATCATAAATGGAATAGCATTCTTCATGAACTGTTAACAACCTACCATTCACCATATTGTAATCTAGAGAACCAGTCTGCGTAAACTGTGGCTAAATCGTTCCATTGAGCTATAACAGAACAGTTTACTGAAGAAACCAGAGGACGTCCTCCCTTGGTCATAATGTTATTGGGAAACGAGGACTGACCATCGAACACCCGGCAGCGAACCAGCGAAGAAAAATTTGGTGATCCCTCAACCGTGACAGAACTGGCCACGTCAGGACCAAAGCAACGCCAGACAAGTGGTAAATGGCTGATGTTGACATATGCGACGGCGGAACATTGGAATAAATAGTCGAGCATGTTTTGCAACGCTTTCAAAAAGAAATATATACACTCCTGGAAATTGAAATAAGAACACCGTGAATTCATTGTCCCAGGAAGGGGAAACTTTATTGACACATTCCTGGGGTCAGATACATCACATGATCACACTGACAGAACCACAGGCACATAGACACAGGCATTAGAGCATGCACAATGTCGGCACTAGTACAGTGTATATCCACCTTTCGCAGCAATGCAGGCTGCTATTCTCCCATGGAGACGATCGTAGAGATGCTGGATGTAGTCCTGAGGAACGGCTTGCCATGCCATTTCCACCTGGCGCCTCAGTTGGACCAGCGTTCGTGCTGGACGTGCAGACCGCGTGAGACGACGCTTCATCCAGTCCCATACATGCTCAATGGGGGACAGATCCGGAGATCTTGCTGGCCAGGGTAGTTGACGTACACCTTCTAGAGCACGTTGGGTGGCACGGGATACATGCGGACGTGCATTGTTCTGTTGGAACAGCAAGTTCCCTTGACGGTCTAGGAATGGTAGAACGATGGGTTCGATGACGGTTTGGATGTACCGTGCACTATTCAGTGTCCCCTCGACGGTCACCAGAGGTGTACGGCCAGTGTAGGAGATCGCTCCCCACACCATGATGCCGGGTGTTGGCCCTGTGTGCCTCAGTCGTATGCAGTCATGATTGTGGCGCTCACCTGCACGGCGCCAAACACGCATACGACCATCATTGGCACCAAGGCAGAAGCGACTCTCTTCGCTGAAGACGACACGTCTCCATTCGTCCCTCCATTCACGCCTGTCGCGACACCACTGGAGGCGGGCTGCACGATGTTGGGGCGTGAGCGGAAGACGGCCTAACGGTGTGCGGGACCGTAGCCCAGCTTCATGGAGACGGTTGGGAATGGTCCTCGCCGATACCCCAGGAGCAACAGTGTCCCTAATTTGCTGGGAAGTGGCGGTGCGGTCCCCTACGGCACTGCGTAGGATCCTACGGTCTTGGCGTGCATCCGTGCGTCGCTGCGGTCCGGTCCCAGGTCGACGGGCACGTGCACCTTCCGCCGACCACTGGCGTCAACATCGATGTACTGTGGAGACCTCACGCTCCACGTGTTGAGCAATTCGGCGGTACGTCCACCCGGCCTCCCGCATGCCCACTATACGCCCTCGCTCAAAGTCCGTCAACTGCACATACGGTTCACGTCCACGCTGTCGCGGCATGCTACCAGTGTTAAAGACTGCGATGGAGCTCCGTATGCCACGGCAAACTGGCTGACACTGACGGCGGCGGTGCACAAATGCTGCGCAGCTAGCGCCATTCGACGGCCTACACCGCGGTTCCTGGTGTGTCCGCTATGCCGTGCGTGTGATCATTGCTTGTACAGCCCTCTCGCAGTGTCCGGAGCAAGTATGGTGGGTCTGACGCACCGGTGTCAATGTGTTCTTTTTTCCATTTCCAGGAATATATATATATATATATATATATATATATATATATATATATATATATATATATATATCCCCCCATGAACCATGGACCTTGCCGTTGGTGGGGAGGCTTGCGTGCCTCAGCGATACAGATGGCCGTACCGTAGGTGCAACCACAACGGAGGGGTATCTGTTGAGAGGCCAGACAAACGTGTGGTTCCTGAAGAGGGGCAGCAGCCTTTTCAGTAGTTGCAGGGGCAACAGTCTGGATGATTGACTGATCTGGCCTTGCAACATTAACCAAAACAGCTTTGCTGTGCTGGTACTGCGAACGGCTGAAAGCAAGGGGAAACTACAGCCGTAATTTTTCCCGAGGACATGCAGCTTTACTGTATGATTAAATGATGATGGCATCCTCTTGGGTAAAATATTCCGGAGGTAAAATAGTCCCCCATTCGGATCTCCGGGCGGGGACTACTCAGGAGGATGTCGTTATCAGGAGAAAGAAAACTGGCGTTCTACGGATCGGAGCGTGGAATGTCAGATCCCTTAATCGGACAGGTAGGTTAGAAAATTTAAAAAGGGAAATGGATAGGTTAAAGTTAGATATAGTGGGAATTAGTGAAGTTCGGTGGCAGGAGGAACAAGACTTCTGGTCAGGTGACTACAGGGTTATAAACACAAAATCAAATAGGGGTAATGCAGGAGTAGGTTTAATAATGAATAGGAAAATAGGAATGCGGGTAAGCTACTACAAACAGCATAGTGAACGCATTATTGTGGCCAAGATAGATACGAAGCCCACACCTACTACAGTAGTACAAGTTTATATGCCAACTAGCTCTGCAGATGATGAAGAAATTGAAGAAATGTACGATGAAATAAAAGAAATTATTCAGATAGTGAAGGGAGACGAAAATTTAATAGTAATGGGTGACTGGAATTCGAGTGTAGGAAAAGGGAGAGAAGGAAACATAGTAGGTGAATATGGATTGGGGCTAAGAAATGAAAGAGGAAGCCGCCTAGTAGAATTTTGCACAGAGCACAACTTAATCATAGCTAACACTTGGTTTAAGAATCACGAAAGAAGGTTGTATACGTGGAAGAACCCTGGAGATACTAAAAGGTATCAGATAGATTATATAATGGTAAGACAGAGATTTAGGAACCAGGTTTTAAGTTGTAAGACATTTCCAGGGGCAGATGTGGACTCTGACCACAATCTATTGGTTATGACCTGTAGATTAAAACTGAAGAAACTGCAAAAATGTGGGAAATTAAGGAGATGGGACCTGGATAAACTGAAAGAACCAGAGGTTGTACAGAGTTTCAGAGAGAGCATAAGGGAACAATTGACAGGAATAGGGGAAAGAAATACAGTAGAAGAAGAATGGGTAGCTCTGAGGGATGTAGTAGTGAAGGCAGCAGAGGATAAAGTAGGTACAAAGACGAGGGCTGCTAGAAATCCTTGGGTAACAGAAGAAATATTGAATTTAATTGATGAAAGGAGAAAATATAAAAATGCAGTAAATGAAGCAGGCAAAAAGGAATACAAACGTCTCAAAAATGAGATCGACAGGAAGTGCAAAATGGCTAAACAGGGATGGCTAGAGGACAAATGTAAGGATGTAGAAGCTTATCTCACTAGGGGTAAGATAGATATTGCCTACAGGAAAATTAAAGAGACCTTTGGAGAGAAGAGAACCACGTGTATGAATATCAAGAGCTCAGATGGCAGCCCAGTTCTAAGCAAAGAAGGGAAGGCAGAAAGGTGGAAGGAGTATATAGAAGGTTTATACAAGAGCGACGTACTTGAGGACAATATTATGGAAATAGAAGAGGATGTAGATGAAGGCAAAATGGGAGATACGATACTGCGTGAAGAGTTTGACAGAGCACTGAAAGACCTGAGTCGAAACAAGGCCCCCGGAGTAGACAACATTCCATTAGAACTACTGACGGCCTTGGGAGAGCCAGTAATGACAAAACTCTACCAGCTGGTGAGCAAGATGTATGAGACAGGCGAAATACCCTCAGACTTCAAGAAGAATATAATAATTCCAATCCCAAAGAAAGCAGGTGCTGACAGATGTGAAAATTACCGAACTATCAGTTTAATAAGCCACGGCTGCAAAATACTAACGCGAATTCTTTACAGGCGAATGGAAAAACTGATAGATGCAGACCTCGGGGAAGATCAGTTTGGATTCCGTAGAAATGTTGGAACACGTGAGGCAATACTGACCTTACGACTTATCTTAGAAGAAAGATTAAGAAAAGGCAAACCTACGTTTCTAGCATTTGTAGACTTAGAGAAAGCTTTTGACAATGTTAACTGGAATACTCTCTTTCAAATTCTAAAGGTGGCAGGGGTAAAATACAGGGAGCGAAAGGCTATTTATAATTTGTACAGAAACCAGATGGCAGTAATAAGAGTCGAGGGGCATGAAAGGGAAGCAGTGGTTGGGAAAGGAGTGAGACAGGGTTGTAGCCTCTCCCCGATGTTATTCAATCTGTATATTGAGCAAGCAGTAAAGGAAACAAAAGAAAAATTTGGAGTAGGTATTAAAATTCATGGAGACGAAGTAAAAAGTTTGAGGTTCGCCGATGACATTGTAATTCTGTCAGAGACGGCAAAGGACTTGGAAGAGCAGTTGAACGGAATGGACAGTGTCTTGAAAGGAGGATATAAGATGAACATTAACAAAAGCAAAACGAGGATAATGGAATGTAGTCAAATTAAATCGGGTGATGCTGAGGGAATTAGATTAGGAAATGAGACACTTAAAGTAGTAAAGGAGTTTTGCTATTTAGGAAGTAAAATAACTGATGATGGTCGAAGTAGAGAGGATATAAAATGTAGACTGGCAATGGCAAGGAAAGCGTTTCTGAAGAAGAGAAATTTGTTAACATCGAATATAGATTTATGTATCAGGAAGTCCTTTCTGAAAGTATTTGTTTGGAGTGTAGCCATGTATGGAAGTGAAACATGGACGATAACTAGTTTGGACAAGAAGAGAATAGAAGCTTTCGAAATGTGGTGCTACAGAAGAATACTGAAGATAAGGTGGATAGATCACGTAACTAATGAGGAGGTATTGAATAGGATTGGGGAGAAGAGAAGTTTGTGGCACAACTTGACTAGAAGAAGGGATCGGTTGGTAGGACATGTTTTGAGGCATCAAGGGATCACAAATTTAGCATTGGAGGGCAGCGTGGAGGGTAAAAATCGTAGAGGGAGACCAAGAGATGAGTACACCAAGCAGATTCAGAAGGATGTAGGTTGCAGTAGGTACTGGGAGATGAAGCAGCTTGCACAGGATAGAGTAGCATGGAGAGCTGCATCAAACCAGTCTCAGGACTGAAGACAACAACAACAACAACAACATATATATAAAGGTAGGCCAAGCTTTCAGGAAACATTCCTCACACAAAAATGTGTGAACATGTGTCCAGATACGCTTAATTTCCATGTTACAGCTCATTTTAGTGTCGTCAGTATGTACTGTACTTCCTTGATTCATCGCCAGTTGGCCCAATTATAGAAAGGTAATGTTGACTTCGGTGCTTGGGTTGACATGCGACTCATTGCTCTACAGTACTAGCATCTGGCACATCAGTACGTAGCATCAACAGGTTAGTGTTCACCACGAACGTGGTTTTGCAGTCAGTGAATTGTTTACAAATGCGGAGTTGGCAGGTACCCATTTGATGTATAGATTAGCACGGGGCAATAGCCGTGGCGCGGTACGTTTGTATCGAGACCGATTTCCAGATCGAAGGTGTCCCGACAGGAAGACGTTCGAAGCAATTGATCGGCGTCTTAGGGAGCACGGAACATTCCAGCCTATGTCTCGCGACTGGGGAAGACCTAGAACGACGAGGACACCGGCAATTGACGAGGCAACTCTTCGTGCAGTTGACGATAACGCTAATGTCAGAAGTTGCTGCTGTACAAGGTAACGTTGACCACGTCACTGTATGGAGAGTGCTACGGGAGAACCAGTTGTTTCCGTACCATGTACAGCGTGTGCAGGCACTAAGCAGCTTTTTGGCTTCCACGGGTACACTTCGGCAAATCGTTCATCCTCATTTCAGTGCAAATGTTATCTTTATGGATGAGGCTTCATTCCAACGTGATCAAATTGTACATTTTCACAATCAACATGTGTGGGCTGACGAGAATCCGCACGCAATTGTGCAATCACGTTATCAACACAGATTTTCTGTGAACGTTTGGGCAGGCATTGTTGGTGATGTCTTGATTGGGCCCCATGTTCTACCACCTACGCTCAATGGAGCACGTCATCATGTTTTTACGCGGGATACTCTACCTGTGCTGCTAGAACATGTGCCTTTACAAGTACGACACAACATGTGGTTCATGCACGATGGAGCTTCTGCACATTTCAGTCGAAGTGTTCGTACGCTTCTCAACAACAGATTCGGTGACAGATGGATTGGTAGAGGCGGACCAATTCCATGGCCTGCACGCTCTCCTGACCTCAACCCTCTTGACTTTCATTTATGGGGGCATTTGAAAGCTCTTGTCTACGTAACCCCGGTACCAAATGTAGAGACTCTTCGTGCTCGTATTGTGGACGGCTGTGATACAATACGCCATTCTCCAGGGCTGCATCAGCGCATCAGGGATTCCATGGGACGGAGGGTGGATGCATGTATCCTCGCTAACGGAGGACATTTTGAACATTTCCTGTAACAAAGTGAAGTCACGCTGGTACGTTGTGTCGCTGTGTGTTTCCATTCCTTGATTAATGTGATTTGAAGAGAAGTAATAAAATGAACTCTAACATGGAAAGTAAGCGTTTCCGGACACATGTCCACATAACATATTTTCTTTCTTTGTGTGTGAGGAATATTTCCTGAAAGTTTGCCGTACCTTTTTGTAACACCCTAATATCATCAAACCAGTCTCACGATGAAGACCACAACATACAACAATTATATATGATGCAAAATAAACGTCTCAACTCCTGTTTCTACTAGAGCTTTAATTATTACCTATTCATGCGTATGCAGCGGGTCTCTCCTAAGAATCGGTAGGGGCATTTTCTCTGGTGTCTCAGGAGATATTATCAGTTTAGTTTTAGCACTGTGTAGCTGCAGTCAACTCAAACAACTGCTGGCCATCGCATCTTTTATGCAGCGACAAGTCTTGAAGGAAAATGTCCGTTTGTTTCCCGTTACAAGCAAATTGAATTACAGAAGCGAAAATTTACGTTCCCATTAGACAGGGTGGTTCCAAATTAGTCTCGTGCGATGTTTGTTTTATCAATATGCGTTATCAGTCGCAGTGTAAGTCCAAGAATAGTCAGTATTGCACCAGCGACAACACTGCCCTGGCCCGCAATGACCATTACCGCTAAGCGTTTAGCGCTACCGAATCGCTGTTGGATTGCTGCTCATTGTTCGTATTGTAGGAGTTCGTGTTAACACACACCGAAAATCCGAATGTCGCACTATGCTAATCTGAGATAACTCTATCGAATGAGTATGTAAAAATTCAATTTAAGATAATTTTAGTTGTAACTCGAGACAGACCGACGATATCATTTGACTCTGGGCGTCGCATGAAAGGTGTGATGAGCAGCAACTGTTTGAACTGACTGTATACACATAATACAAAACTACTTGCCGAAACACCTGAGAAAATGCGCGTAACGGCTCTTACGAGAGAAACCTGGTGTATATCTGTATCTGATTACACTGATTTTTATTATTTTATCTTCACTTATATTAGCTCAACTGTACCCACATGTTTTATAATCCGGTACCCTACATACAAAATAAATACGTAAGGTACTATTTTTGCTGTCCTTGCCGTAAAACTGCGCGCACTATTCTACATCTACATCTACATTCATACTCCGCAAGCCACCCAACGGTGTGTGGCGGAGGGCACTTTACGTGCCACTGTCATTACCTCCCTTTTCTGCTGCAGTCGCGTATGGTTCGCGGGAAGAACGACTGTCTGAAAGCCTCCGTGCGCCCTTGAAGCTCTCTAATTTTACATTCGTGATCTCCACGGGAGGTATAAGTAGGGGGAAGCAGTATATTCGATACCTCATCCAGAAACGCACCCTCTCGAAACCTGGCGAGCAAGCTACACCGCGATGCAGCGCGCCTCTCTTCCACAGTCTGCCACTTGAGTTTGCTAAACATCTCCGTAACGCTATCACGCTTCCCAAATAACAAATAACCCTGTGACGAAACGCGCCGCTCTTCTTTGGATCATCTCTATCTCCTCCGTCAACTCGATCTGGCACGGATCCCACACTGATGTGCAATACTCAAGTATAGGTCGAACGACTGTTTTGTAAGCCACCTCCTTTGTTGATGGACTACATTTTCTAAGGACTCTCCCAATGAATCTCAACCTGGTACCCAACTTACCAACAATTAATTTTATATGACCATTCCATTTCAAATCATTCCGCACCCATACTCCCAGATATTTAACAGAAGTAACTGCTACCAGTGTTTGTTCCGCTGTCATATAATCATACAATAAAGGATCCTTCTTTCTATGTATTCGCAATACATTACATTTGTCTATGTTAAGGGTCAGTTGCCACTCCCTACACCAAGTGCCTATCCGCGGCAGATCTTCCTGCATTTCGCTACAATTTTCTAATGCTGCAACTTTTCTGTATACTAAACCTTTATCATCCGCGAAAAGCCGCAAGGAACTTCAGACACTATCTACTAGGTCATTTACATATATTGTGAAAAGCAATGGCCCCATAACACTCCCCTGTGACACGCCAGAGGTTACTTTAACGTCTGTAGACGTCTCTCCATTGAGAACAACATGGTGTGTTCTGTTTGCTAAAATCTCTTCAATCCAGCCACACAGCTCGTCTGATATTCCGTAGACTCTTACTTTGTTTATCAGGTGAGAGTGCGGAACTGTATCGAACGCCTTCCGGAAGTGAAGGAAAATGGCATCTACCGGCGAGCCTGTATCTAATTATTTCTGGATCTCATGAACAAATAAAGCCAGTTGGGTCTCACACGATCGCTGTTTCCGGAATCCATGTTGATTCCTACAGAGTAGTTTCTGGGTTTCCAAAAACGACATGATACTCGAGCAAAAAACATTTTCTAAAATTCTACAACAGATCGACGTCAGAGATACAGGTCTATAGTTTTGCGCATCTGCTCGACGACCGTTTTTGAAGACTGGGACTACCTGTGCTCTTTTCTAATCATTTGGAACATTCCGTTCCTCTAGAGACATGTGGTACACGGCTGTTAGAAGGGGGGCAAGTTCTTTCGCGTACTCTGTGTAGAATCGAATTGGTATTCCGTCAGGTCCAGTGAACTTTCCTCTGTTGAGTGATTTCAGTTTCTTTTCTATTCCTTGGACACTTATTTCGATGTCAGCCATTTTTTCATTTGTGCGAGGATTTAGAGAAGGAACTGCAGTGCGGTCTTCCTCTGTGAAACAGCTTTGGAAAAAGGTACTCCTTGTGTAACAATCACGAGGGTTGGTCTTTTAAAACATTACATTCCAGCTTTCAATCCTTTACTGACTATGCACTTGAATACTTTTGACAAGCCATATTCATCAGCCCGTACTAACACTGTTGTAGATAGCAATGGAAGTAAGAAACACTGTCCTAAAATAGTTTTATTTACGGAGGACTGTAAAATACGGATAATTTCTTCAAAATATAGGTAAAATAAGGTATGTGAACTAGTTATATGGTGCTACACCTGCTGTGAGTTGCAGTAAGACATAGAGACATAGAGGTGGAATATGAGTCTTTCGACCTTGGAAACTCTTTTCTATGTTTCCGACCTTCTACCTTCCGCTTCCACCCCTCCGCCACCCCCCCCCCCCCCCCCCCTTGCAGCTCTTCGACAGTACCAGTCCTTTCATCCTAGCAATATCTGGAGCTTCTGGTCTTCGTTCATGTTGACTCTACGATTGTAGATTTACGAAAAAACAATAAGTTTCTCAACTATGTAAATATAAATTCTTGACAATCAAAACTGCATTCAATTTCCCGCGCGGATCTCTTGCCTCGAAGTTAATCACATTTGCTTGCATCAATAAGATGTATCTTGAAGAAATCGTTGTTGATGTTCGTGTTGGCTTGTGAGATAAATTGTGCGTAACGCTTGGAGGATGGAAGTTTTGGGTAACAATTTATAAGAACGTATCCTACGACATGATTCCAAAAACTTACAAAAAAAAAAAACCTTTAAATATTTTGTAGAGTCTCCAAGGCTTATGATTGGAAGAGAGTACATAAATTATTCTGTACAGTCTCAGGTCGCGTAGCGATAAAACACTCTGGCAGATTGCTTCATTAATTATGACTCCGCTGCGCCTGAAGGGCTTTGACGTAAGAATCGATCTTTACTTTTTGACGCCGACCACTGAGACCCCGAATTTCTTGACCTTTTGCCGAACCGTAAATTCATCAGCACATTGCTTGACACAGTGTACGGATATTCGCAATCCGATCAGCGTCGTAGACGAGTTTCGTGTCAGTTTTCAAGCCTAGTAGTCTCAGCTTGGGCAGGGTGTTCGTTTAAATTTGAAGAATTCAAAGCGGTCCATGGAAATCAGGAACAATCATAGCACACAGCTCAGGTGCCATTGTTCAGGAATCGACGATTTTTTACACAATGTAATGAATGACACAGACAAAGAAACTGTAGTTTCCGTAAGCCATAACCGCACTAAGAATTTCTCTTACGAACTTAATACGGTTTCAGTTTCTTTTGTTTCCTTGCAATCACTTTAGTGAACAAGCAGCAGTCTTCAAATGATGAAAAGATTGTTCCCGTCATTGAAGCCAGTTTTAGCTTAGAACCTTTGTTAGGTGATTGTCTACGGCTGTCGAGCATTTTTGAAACAAAGCACATTTGCGCCGTCAACTGAAAATTATATATTTCAACTCTGCCGGTTTTAGTTAAAACCATCATCTTCACAGGAGGGAATCAGTGCACATCAATCGATAAAAAATACATTTTAGTCACATACGACACAGTCAGATGTAGAACATACATCACTGTGATAAGAATGAGCCTGAACGTAGTCCATATAAATGTGCTGTAAATGAATCCACTTCTGGTCATTTAAATTTGCTGAGAACTTCGAAATTATTCTGTGTTTCGCGTGCCAAGATTTGAATTTGGGTTGCGTACATCCTTAGACGCTTAGACAGTAATCTCTACAAAATATTGCAGTCCTACAGTCAGTATGTAAGGAGTTGAGATCTCTATTCTGCGCATTTAAAAGGTATGGTCTATCATCTAAACATTGCGCAGAATGGTACACCGTCTCATATCCGTCCCCATGTCCACAGATGATTTTAAAGCTGAGTTAGATACAATAAAATTGATTGCCTCAGCCAATGGCTACAGTCCACTCCTTATTGACCACATCCAGCACAGGAAACAGAAGGGGAAAACTATATCACTTCTCTATGTTCTATCTGCTTCCCCATCTACTGTCTGCACGAAATGGTGTACATTACTGTACCTAGCAGAGGTATCACAGATTGTAGCTAAAGTACTGAAAGCCTGCAAGGATAGGCTTTCCTACTGTGTTATGAACAACACAGTTAAATGTATTTTCAATAGCAAAGATAATATCCAGTTATTAGCAACAGTGGGGTATACAAAATTACCTGTTCTGGTTGGGTCAAGTTTTATATTGGTCCGTCAGGCAGAGACATAGTAACTAGGCTGGCTTAACGTGAACACAGATGGAGGTTGCAGAATTCTGACCCCGCATTTTGTGAGCGTGTACTGAGTGAGGGTCACAACTGCCAGCCAGAGACTCACGTCATTCACAAAGGCCATAAACGCAACCTGCCGGAAGCACTGGAAATTAAGAAACATCTAGCTCACAGTCCAGATCTAATCCTAAGTGACCAAACACAGATCAACACTTTCCCTCCCCTAAACTTCACATAACCCTCTCTGTTTTTTTATTACTTACCACACAGTCTGTTCCTACATATTCCCATTTTCCTGTGTTCATTAACTTCTTTTGTCTTATTGATATTATCTATGTAATCCATCCATACAGACTGCAGTTTCAGCTGTTGAGACTTTCTTTTGACTGGAAATTGTATTACTTTCCATATTTAATACCTCTTGTAGCTGTCTCAGCAAGTATTGTTCTTATTTTACACAGTTCTTTTATTTAATGCAAACTGTTACATAGCCACAGTTTTGAGTGTAACATTAATGGTTTTCCTGTTTGCTACTTTTGTATTTGTGTACCGTTAAGTCGTCTTTTTAACTTGTAAAATGCAGCACCACTACACTCTCGAAGATTTCATTTAATGTATGTTTCCTTACTCTCCTCCATTTTTCTGCATTTATTGACATCCGTTTATCTTATTTATACTGCTTAAGTTCGTTATATACTTTCTTGGTACACTGACAATTCTTTCTTCTTTTAATAGCTAGTATGTCACTCTCCATATTGTATACCTCCTGAAGTAGCTTAGCCAGTACTTATTTTATCCTATATTATTAGGTTTGTTTTTTAATACAAACTGTTATGTAGGCTTGCACTTCCTGTTTTTTGTCAAAGTTCTTCCTGTTTACTCCGTTTTTATTTATTTACTGTTCAGGTTTTTTTCTTTTTACATTACTCTACCGCCACATTTTCAGAGATGTTATTTACTGTACGTTTTTGCTTCAATTTAGACGTTTAACGTCTCTTCCAGTGTTGTTTACAAACATTGTAGCTTCTTTGGTTACAGTTCTCAGTAAACATCTGAAGATGGCCTTGTATTCTGAAATCCGACTAACTCAATAAAAGGAAAACTGTACAACAAAAGCAAACTAGCGCTTTTCATTTATTGTGCAGAAGGTAGAGATCGTTAACCAGGGCAGACAGGTGGAAATGTGTTCGTGTTTCTGAAGACCACGGAGGCAATTTTATGACAGATACACGCCTAAGGGAATGGATAAGGCGTTCTTTGTCACGCACGGTTTCACACGACTGGTATAACCTGCGAGGTACGCTGCAGAGACTCTACACGGTCACAAAGAAGCGCGTTTTAGGACTTGATTAAAACTGTGACAAATGTTCGAGTGCATAGTAAAGTGTTCCTCATCAAACAGGAAGATCCAAGTTCTAGTTCTAACCTAACAGTGTTTGAATTAGAGAGGTAAGCACAATAATCACTTCTTTTAATGTTAGCAGAACGTAGTATATTTTTAATATTTGTTTATTAATGCATTCATTTCTAGCGGCATTATGCAGTAAGTCTCATAATACCTCCCAGTTCCTTTATCAGATATTAGTTATGCCAGATAAACATTGTTACCTACGTGAAAGACTTTCGAAGATGAGGTTTGTACAGCCTCGAAACGTTTCTTAATTAATAAAAGAAGAAATTTTAACTTTATTTGTAAACATTGCTAATTTCATTTTACTTCAGCAAAGTTATTACAGAAATAATTCTATCACTTACTTCGTTATGGAAATACTTTAAACTCACATTAATTCCAACAAATGTAAGAGAATGGTCCATTTGTCAACCATTTGCCTTAATGAATTTTAAGACTTTCTTGGGAACTGAAGGCATCACTGTCGTTTCGTCTTGGCGTTTCAGTAAGAAAGAGCATTTTTTACAACGAGTGAAGTCCTAGTTAACTGAAGTATTGCATCGACTGAAGGACCCACTGTTTGCCAAATTTAGTTTCATGAAGACTTTGCCCTATATTATAAAAAAAAGATGGGTCGAATTAATTGTGATTAGGGCACATTAAACGTGACTTCTGAGAATAATCGATCAGTCAGTACTTCTTAATTTCCTACGAAAGTAGACAGTAGCGATGTCCCATCGAGCATACTCCGGTTTTAGAACAATTGTTTTGTGGTACGTCGGCATACATAAGGTTCCTCCAGGGAAATAAAATTCAATTTGTTGCTTGCTATTCATACCGCTCAATGAATTTACGCGGTGATATTAAAAATGTTCTCAATTTCGCCTCGTAGGTTTCCCTCAGACCCCAGCATTGATACACATGAACAGTCAAATGACAATATGTCGAAAAAATTAACTGAGCTGCTCCAATAAATCCACAATATTTGATTATTCATTAACACAAGATTTTATGATAACGAATACCATAGTAATTAGCTCTATTGAGAAGGAATGTAATTCTTTAACAACGGTACACACACATACTTGATCGATAAATGTAGGTGGAATGAAGTCATCTGCAAACATTCCTTGGGTAAATTCTTCACCCGATCAGTGACAGATGGAAATGCAAATATGTTCTGGAAGAGAATGGAATATCGTAATTTAAGTCATTTAGGAATTAAATAAATCGCAATTCCGAGGAAGTTAAAACTAAATGGCGGCACAAATACACCGAAAAGGAAATGGTTTACCGAAGATCAGATTCAGAATTTAAAACAGTTTAAAACATTTTCGTCGATTACAAGTGCAATGGTGTTAACATTAACAATGTAAAAGGAAATTCCGCTGTTAAATGCAGAAGATTAAGGCGAGACCTGAAAAGTCAGTACACCACTACAAGGAAAATGAGCCACGTGTCAACGTGATAGAAGAAACAATGGCTCCCTCTTCTTACGACAAAGGAGTTCCCATATTAAGGTCGATATTTTTTGTCAGAGCTTTAGAAGACCTGCTAAGAGGAAGTACAGGAGAATTGGGTAAATTTACTTTGCAATTTCTGAAATCAAGTTGGACATAAAAATCAAAAGATTGTTCAGGGTATAGAATCTATGGGAATGGAGACATACTAGCGAATAATGCTATGTAAAAGCGAGAGCTAGCATACGATAGCTTGACAGCTCATACAACAGACTTGCTAATCATAATAATATATAGAGGAACGGAAAAACTATTGAAGAACTGTAAGTCGTGGTGTTTTACGTAGTTTTAGTTTATACATGACACTGATCTACCAAAAGAAGTAATTTATTTTTAGGACACAGAAGGAAATATAATTTTGCCGAGCCATTCCTCATGCCTAGTAAACAAGTTTAGAAGTCTTGTACTGGATATGCCAACACATTAAAGAGAAAAAAGCGAGGTATGTGCACTCAGGTGAGTATATACCTGTGCTGACTAAGGCCCATTGTATGCACTGTATCCATGAAATCATAGGGACACTCGTACCCATCTATAGGAACAGGAGAGCAGTGAGATACTTTCTCACCTTTTCAGTAGTGACCTGCACTAACTCGTCATCAAAAACACAAACAAAGATACAGACTCACACACACACACACACATACTCACACTCACGCGCACACACACATACACTCACGCGCACACACACACGCAAGCACTGCCAGTAGACTTGTGCACTGTGAACGTGACCTCTGGCTCCCTGGGTGCTCCAAGGGTATGACTAATGCTCAATCTATCGTCCCAGGTTATTTGATAAGTTCCTTAACTCGTCAGCTTGCCTCGGCTATTCCTTGCGGTTGGAGGAACTGGGCATGCTATTCGATAATTTACATTAACGGTTGCTTAATGGTACAATTTGATCTGGTAAAATAATTAAAATTGTGTAAACAATGTGCAAAATATTCAGGACACATAATCGTCGAGGTTATAAGACAATTTGAGAAAGAATTAACGTAATTAAAATACAACAACTATACGAAAATGAATGGTTGTAAGGGTCGCCACCAGCAGGATGCCGGCTGATTATGACAGGGATGGTGCAAAGACACATAAAGGACACAAATTACGTTTTCAACTGCGGCTAAGAACCTATATAATTACACAAAAGGGAGTATGATCTCGAACAGATTACGCAACAGATCAACGAGCAAAGGAAGAATTAGAAAGAAACCTCACCTGTCTTGTGGGCTTCCAGGAACTAACTAGAATACAAAACAAAACGTCAGTGGTTAAGAAAGAGATACACTTTGAAGAAAGAATTAGATCACAGAAAAACATGCATAATAGTATGTGAGGCGAATAGATGAAGCTGAGAAGACTACAAATGGAAACCGGGAATGAACTCCTCTCCGCTCACTATATCGCTATTTCTGCAGTCGGGAGTGCGCATTGCAAATGAGATCTTGTCGTAACTGCCGTCGAAGAGGCTGCAGAAAAGTCGCTCTGCACCGAACTGCGGCCTCTGCTGATGCTGTGCCGACGTGACTGTGAATTGCGGATCTCCTCATCCTGCTGATTACTAGTCGTGAAGGTAAGACCCAATGTGAAAAGTGACAGAATTGGAAGGAGACCGAAGTCAAGAAAAACACATACGAGCACGCCGTATCAAGATTAAGAAGTTCGAATCAGAATCATTCTGCATCTCTCACTTCCGATAGCCTTCCTTCTGACGTCAGAAAGGTACCCGACACAATCTCTTCTAGGCAGACCCAGAAGGGCCTAAGTGCTCTTCTAAAGAGAAATCTGGAAGTCCAGTCACCAGCTTCCGGCATAAAGCTAAAGCTGTATCCCCCGATGAGGGACGTGTAGAGGGAAATGGGAAATAAATGGCCTCCGGTATCCACGTCCAGATTTTCTTGTCAAAAATTCAGTGAATTTTGTTGGACTTTTCACAGCGTTCGCACGGCGATGACAAGGTTTGGAATTCAGCTGGCACACAAATGGCTATATGTTTTGATTGATGAAACGTGTATGGACGCTATAGTCAACAGGATAACGTGAAGTGGACAGCTGAGGGGTCCAACCGAATTTTTAAAAGAACCAGAATTCTCAGCCCTTCCACTAGCGACTTCCCGTTCTGCTACTGGGACGTTAGTCTTCTATTTTTCCGCCAATTATCTGCCGATGCTGAAGAATAATCCGTGTGGTCCGTTAGCACGGGATCTATATTCACAGTGACCAGCAGTTCTTCCAAAGAGTGCGAAATATTCTCGTGTTTCCGATTCGCCTAAGTGTAGATCCCGTGATGAAACCCAGACGCATTTAAAGAAAAAAACTACTGCACGAATGAAATTTTACGTTAGCCACAGAGAGATGGATACAGCAAGTTGCTACAAGCTACCCCAAACCACTCACGTAATAAGCGCGCAATACCGGTGAAAAGTCGACAAGTAAAATCTGAAGCGTGACGTAAAGAAAAGAAGAGAGTCTAGTATGCAAATCGGTATGCAAATAGAACAGAATGATAGGAGAAACGCCAGAAACAGGCCTCTTCCTCACAAGGCATACATAAATGATTGTTCTGTACATCACCTAAAAAAATTAGCTTAATTTCAAATATTGTACCTCAAATTCCGCCTTACCAGTAAATTCTCTCTCTCTCTCTCTGTCTGTCTGTCCCTCTGTCTGTCACAGGTGTGTGCGTTGTCCTTAGGGTAAGTTTTTTTAAGTTAGATTATGTAGAGTGTAGGCCTATGGACCGATTACCTCAGCAGTTTGATCACATAACAACTTACAACAAATTTCCAATTTCTCTGTCAGACACACACACACACACGCACGCACGCACACACACACACACACACACACATACTCACATACACTAAAATCTCAATGGTTAATATAAATAATGTGAAGGTGATGTATTTTTGTACCTGGGAGCGAGGGTGCTTCGATCATCTCAGCTTCAGTTTTTTTGTGATATTTGATAAGAACACACTGAACCACTTGATAGTACGAGAGGTGTCCAGAAAGTAAGTACCGATCGGTAGCGAAATAGAAACGACTATGAAAATCCGATAAAGCTTTGTACAGATGTGTTGGGCAGTGTCTCTAGTATGACTCTAGATTGTATCACGTCGCTCTTCTCATTTCTGAGCTCACAGTGAGCCATTAAAGATGTCTAGAAAGTAGTGTCTCCCGCCAAGTACGAGTGCCGGGTGAGAAATTTCACCTGAAGCTATGCAGCCAACATTACATAACGGTCGTGCGGTGTCTTCTTCAAGACAGTTGTCAGCCACATTCTGCAGGGGCAATGAACATGCTCGCTCATCGTTTTCAATTGGAAATGTTTGATTACCCACAATACAGCCCGTAATTGTCTCCCTGTGAGTTTAATCTCTGCTCACATGAACCGCTGGCATTTTGGCACGGACAATGAGCTGTAGGCTAGCGTAGAGAATTGGCGGAAAGCACTGACGGATGCCTTCTATGATGAGGGTATTGGAAAGTTGGTACAACGCTACGACAAATGTCTAAGTGAGAACAGCGACTACGTAGTGAAATAGCTGGAAGGTGTAGCTAACTGTTACAAATAAAACTTTTCTGATTTTTACTGTGGTTTCCAATTCGCGGCCAATCGGAACTTACTTTCTGGATAGCCCTCTTACATGCACAAGTGTCCTGAAAGCATTCCGAGTGTGATGCATTTTCCTTAATCAACACTGCAGTTGTTTACTGTTGGATCATCGCATGTTTCCGATAACGGCCATGGGAGGCCGAGTGAAATAACATTGGGGTAAAGTAGTACTTTCCTCAGTAAATCACAGTTTGAATACCAAGAAACTTGGTCGACCCAAAATATCACTTACACGCTCACTCACCAAATTTTACAACCATTAAATACAAAACAGCTCTGGTTGGTATTTCCTGGGACCTATCTAAGGCGTATGGCGTGTGAATAACAGTAGTCTCCTAAATAAATTAAAGTTTTTAAGCAATAGAGTGCATAGCCAACCTTGGATAAAGTCATTTCTAACCTTATGAGTGCCCAAATGTAGTAGTGTGTAATTCAACCAATTCAGTTGCTGGAGATTCTTCTGACAGGCGAAAAAGATCCCGTAAGGGCTGCACAATGCTCACTCTATGTGCGTTATTGTTCCTCATATATGTATACGACCTTCCAATTAATATAAAAATGCAGAATAATTTCTTTCTGCGGATAATACTGCTGATGTAAATACACCATCAGCCATGCCAAGTGTGCAAATCTTCTGTTACCACGAAAACATTAGCCACACGTGCTCTTTGGGGTCAAGCATTATCGTCCGTCAGTACCAAGTCTGGAACCACAGCACCTCCCAACAGCCGCACAGCAGTCCCAGAATCTCGTCACGGTACCTGACAGTAGTTAAATCTTGCCGATTCACCCGTACATATACATGGGAGGTTTTCTAGCGGTCAACATAATCCCTGCCCGTACCATTAAGGATATCGACTTATTTGTACAATGTTTGGTACCCGAAATCGTGTCCCAAGTTCCCTCCAGATGTGAATATGCCGAGAATCACGGTCCAGGCCAAATTGGGACTGGACTGTGTAAAACAAGTTGGCTCACTTTTCGACCGCCCATGTTGTATGATGTTAACGACTCCACTCTAGACGTTCTTTTCTGTACAGACATGTCAGAGAAACACGTACAGCAGGTAGCCGACAGTAAAGGCCACTCTGCCGAAGCCTTCTGTACACCGTTTGCCTCGATACAACACGTCCAGTGGATGTTGCGAAGTCAAATGCCAGTTGCCGAGCAGTGCTAAGGCTGTTCCGTCGTGCCCTTCCAGGCAAATAAGGGTTCTGTCTTTCTGAAGTCACACGTTTTCGTCCTTGCCCTCGTCTTCTGGAAACAGTTTCGATCTCTAGAATCTGTCGCCACATTAAGCTGTCGGCCTACATCAGTTTGGAACTGTCCAGCCTCCATTCTTCCTATGGCCATCCGCCACAGAGACTCTTGTTGGCGTCTTCTCTATCCCGTACTGTACCGTATACGACTATGTAAACAGCGACTGTCAATGTGATTAACACCACCGCGTTCGATAGGTGCCCTGACGTCACCAATGGTGTGGTGGTCCATTGACGGGAATGCTATCTTCCTTGCAGAACTCGGTTGTGCGGACATCCGTTGACAGTTCGTATGATTATATCGTGAATTAGACACAGGATGCAAAAATAGCTGCTTGTTGCTTTAATTTAGGACAATAGTGATTTTAACCCCCTGACAGTTGCACTCAGCTACACAAAATCTATTCAAAATACCGGGGCAGATTTCTGTGTTTGCACGCCTAAAATATTTACATTATATATCAAAAATAGGTGCAAATATTTGCACTGCTCGTGTGGACTGTAAAATGAGATACAACAGGTACACAGACTATGAGTGTGGAACTCTCAAATTATATGCCACAATGTTATCCTCATTCCTAAAATACCCGTATAATTTTGGTTACCTTACTGATCCGGAGATGCCAAAATTTGAAGCTAACTGACTACCATTTGTTTTCCAAACAACTATTATACTCCTTACATTTCATTTCGCACAGACTGCTCAGGTTGCCAAAAATGTTTCAGAATGACATGTTTTTATTTCTAAGAATTACAAGCATTATAATCTGAATGCAATTTGTCAGATTAATGGTCTACCTTCTGTTGAATTGGACTATAAATGTTGTACTAAGGAAGTTTCATAGGAAATAAAATAAATATGAATATGCATGTAATGTTTTATATTCAGACAATACCTAAGCAACGAATAAAAGTTAATATATGTCATTTTCGTGAACACATTAAAGCCAGTTCCAAGTAATATTTAATATTCTCATTTTCACATTATAAAATGAATCAGACATCATTATTTTCCATGTGTTAGTGACCCCACGGTAAGTTATTCACTTTATCCAGACGTACAAGATGTTTATTACCTTGTCCCGATAATTCCAAGTGGTGTTACTTAACGGTGGAGACTACGTAACACTTGGAATCAGTAACATAGTCTACAGTCGTTTTAACATCTGAATACATCACACAGCTTTGGTTATCATAAACGTTTAGCTGTTTAGCAGAAAAAACGGTTTCACTCCCTTACTTCTGCATTGTGTGTATATTGATTATGTCTCGACTGCAAGCATTTTATCTCGTAGACCAATGAATTGAGTACTAGATTTACAATTTACTTAGACTTTTAGTAACTTTAATAGCTTTTTATTTATGAGTGGAATGTTATATTTGCTATTTACTGGGAAACCTGAAATATCAAAACATTTACATACATTAGTGCGTTTACTCATAATCATTCGGAGTGTTAATATAATAATTTAAGGTATCAGTGTCAGTCTCACACACTTATACATTATTTGCTGGAAAACTGTTTAGCGTGTATTTATAATAAAAGACTATATGATGAGTCTTTGATATATCTTGCGTCACCACTCCTACTGTCACTGGTTTATCAAACACTACATTAAGTCTGTTTAATTTAGCACCAATTAAATTTCCTTTAAGTAAACACTCCTTTAGAAATTAAGTTTTTCAAACGAGGAAACGGCTTCTTATCTAGTTTCCTAGGATTTTATTAGTTTTATGTCCTCCTCTTTCTTACATTTAGGATAATTTTGTGGAAGACTCAGTTATTCAGAAATTTGAAGAAATTGTTTTGAAAATCTCTGCTTTCGCTCATACACTTCTATGCTTCAATCTTAATCTTTGGTTTCTTCCATAGTGATTAATTGAAAGACAGTGTTTCATGAAACTTTCTCGGTACCATGCAATGATGCAAATACCTTATTCGATTTCTACTGTGCATTACACAGTTTTTCTGATCGCAAATAGTAGAAATTTAATTTAATGGTGAACTGGGCTTGCTGTAGCTGCAGGTAGTTGGTGTTATCACTTTCTCAGGGCACAGTGGTAGATGAGACTGATGATCGTGCACATTTTCAGAAGATTAACGTTCCACTTTTAAGCAACGAGTGAATCCCAGGTCAGAATCAAGTCGTATATTTATCACAAGTAAAGTTTCTCCTGCTTCTGGACTTAGTCAAACAGAGTTGGAAACAGGAATGTGTTCCATCATAGCACAGTTGTTAAGCTACCAACATCAAGATATACAATGTAAGATTTATCTATTCAGATAAAACGTCATAAATAGACATGAAGTTGATGTTTGCAATAGTATTACAGCATAGACAGTGAACAAAACTACCTGTAACTCCTTCCATGATGAGCTGAGGATGATCAGTGTCAGCAAAAAAAGAGCTGTAATTTTATGCTATTGGCTTTCGATAAGTAACTTAATGGGGGTCCCTCTCATTGACTTGAAGTCGGTCTGCAGAAATTGTCAAGAACATCACCTAACAGTAGCATATCAGTTTTCAAATACTGATTAGTCTACTCCCCCAGTATTTAGCACTTGGAAATACCCATACATCGCTTGCCCTGTGGTTCTCTCCCATCTGTGATAGTTCCGCCTGATACATGAATTACAATTTTTCTATTAGAGGTAAGCGATCGCCTAGTAAAACAGACTCGTATTACATTAAACTCATGTCAATCAGAAGAATATATGTACCTTACCTTGAATTCCTCAAGTTTCAAATAAAATGCACACTTTTAGAGGGGATGTATCAGATAATTGAATGAATCTATACATCAGAAATTTATACTGCATCTCCTCTCTTCATGCATTAATGCAAGACTCTTCGTAAAAAAATTCTATTTCTTCATAATTGTTGGCATCACATAGACGTAACCGGATTTATCACCACCCGTTATCGCTTTCGCACACACACACACACACACACACACACACACACACACATATATATATATATATATATATATATATATATATATATATATATATATATATATATAAGAAAAGGGCATTGTAAAACAAAACTAAGCTACAGACTACAATCGGTATGTGCACATCTCCGACGTGCACAAACAAACCTACATCGATATTCACACGTAAGTGCTTGACACGGTGTTCATCGAACCAATTTCACATATTTCTCTACCATCCCCCTCTCTAACAGCGTGCGGGGAAAAAACAAACACTTAAATCTTACAGTTAGAGCTCTGATTTCTCGTATTTTAATGATAATTTCTCCCTGTGTAGCAGAGTGTCAACTACATGTTCTCGCATTCGGATAGAAGCTGGATATTTTCATGAATAGACCCCGATGCAGTAGAAAATGACTTTCTTTGCTTTAATGATTGCTCCTGTTTCGTGAGACACAAAACGAGCTACCTTTCTTAGAACTTGTTCGATGTCCTCCGTCAATCATAACTGGAAAACGTCCGACGCTGCAGAGCAGTATTCTTCCAGAGGACGGACAACAGTAGCGCAGGCAGTCTCTTTAGTAGATCTGTTACAACTCGTAACTTTTCAGCCAATAAAACGCAATCTTTGGTTCGTCTTCCGCACAGCATGATCTACTTGACCGTTCCATTTTAAGCTGTTGCCGGCCGGGGTGACCGAGCGGTTCTAGGCGCTACAGTCTGGAACCGCGCGACCGCTACGGTCGCAGGTTCCAATCCTGCCACGGGCATGGATGTCTGTGATGTCATTAGGTTAATTAGGTTTAAGTAGTCCTAAGATCTAGTGGACTGATGACCTCAGAAATTTAAGTCCCATAGTACTCAGGCCATTTGAGCCATTTAAGCTGTTCGTAATTATAATCACTAGGTATTTAGTTCAGTTAACTGGGTTGAGATTTGAGTGATGTATCATGTAGCCGAACTGTAACGGATTTCTTTTAGTACTCATGTGGATGACCTCACACTTTTCATGATTTGGGGTCAACAGCCACTTCTCGCTCTATACAGATATCTTGTCTAAATCGTTTTGCACTCGGTTTCTGCTCTTCTGATTATATAACTGGACGGTAAATGACAGCATCATCGGTGAACAATTTAAGATGGCTGCTCGGATTGTCTTCTAAATTGTTTGTATAAATTAGGCAGCAGAGGGCGCATAACACTTCCTACGCGCGTCAGATAGCACTTCTTCTTTATTCGATGGTTTTCAGTCAGTTACTACCAGCTGTGACCATCCCGACAGGAAATTATGAAATCACGTAAAATGACAGCGATATCTATGTTTAACAGATCCTTCCTTAAAATGTTCTCCCTAAATATGACAGACCATTGCTGAGTGAAATGCTAAATTTTCTTGTGACTTACGTTAAACATTTTGTTTTCCAAAAAAAGAAACAGTCACAATCCCATCAGTTGCACACAGCAGTTCAGTAAAGTATTTCATGCAGCCGTGACCTCCGTAGAATTTACAACTATTATTCGCTGTCATAGTCACAGTGCACTGGGTGGCCTCTGCCGGACGGTGTACGTAAATGTACTTGATCAGAATGTCAACTAGAGTTATTATTACGGCTAAAAGTACGATGGGCGTTTAGTAAGTAATGCAACACTTTTTTTTTCTGAAAGCAGGTTAGTTTTATTCAACCTTTCAATGTACTATACTATTCCCGAAGTTCTGGCTACAAAACAACATATTTCAACATAATCTCCGTCCTCTGTGAGGGCCTTGTGCAACCTTACTGGAAGAGCCCGTGTGCTCGCATGGTCCCAACACCTTGCTGCATCAATGACCTCCTTATTATTCACGTACCGCTCCCCGCGGAATGCGTCCTTTATGAGGTGAAGTAAATGGCAGTCGGAAGGTGAGAGTTCCGGACTGTAGGGTGGATGCAGAATAAGAGTCCAATGAAGTTTCGTGAGCTCCGCTCAGGCGCACAAACGTGTGCGTCGTCTTCGAGGTGGAGAAGGTCGTTATCATTTTTGTGGCGACGAACACACTAAAGTTGTTTCTTAAGTTTGATGAGGATAAAAAAACACTCTTCAGAGTTGATTGTTACACCATGAAGGAGGACATCAAACAAAGTAACCCCCTCAGAATCCCAGAGGCCTGAGGGTGCGGATTTGAAATTTTCTACTTTGGAGAGGTGGTGTCGATTTCCGTTTTGTTTCCGGTTCTAAAAGATTAACCAAGGTTTCATCCCCTGTAACAATGTTCGACTAAAAATTATCACCACCAGCATCGTAGCAGACAAACAACTCCACACAGCTGGACCTTCGTTGCTGTTTATGGCGTTCTGTTGGCGGCGAGAAAACCAACAGGCACACACCTTCGAGTACCCTAACTGGTTTGTCAGAGACCTCTAGCTGAGCAGCGATGTCTTTGATTGTGATCCATCGATCATCGCTACTGAGTGTGTCCGCACGATCCAACATTACAGGAATCACTGTTGGGTGCCGCCGACCGGCATGTGGAAAATAGGACGGGTTGGCGTGACCTTGTTGCGATGGTGACAGACGCTTCGCCCAACGGATCACCTTGCTTTTGTTCATTGCCATGTCTCCGTAGAAATTCCACAAGCGCCTATGAATATGTGCGATTCTCTGGTTTTGCACCAAAAGTAACTCAATGACAGCTCTCTGCTTGGAACGCTCTTCCCTTACAGACGCATTTTTTAAGGTTACGTTCAGTGCCGCCACCTATTGGAACTTCATGGAACTATAGGGGCTGAAGCGGGATTACTTCATGATGTCCCACAAGAAATTTTACGTTTTAAAGCGAAATAAATGTTATATTACTTGTTGAACGCCGCTCCGAAAAACTGCTTCTAGCACGAATTCTGTCTCAGCCTAAATTATAACGGATACCTTTCACTTATTGCTAAGATTAATAAATTAGCCGACCGCTGTGGCCGAGCAGTTCTAGCCGCTTCAGTCCGTAACAGCGCTGCTGCTACGATCGCAGGTTCGAATCCTGCCTCGGACCTGCATGTGTGTGACGTCCTCAGGATAGTTATGTTTAAGTAGTTCCGAGTGTAGGGGACTGATGACCTCATATATTAAGTCCCTTACTGCCCAGAGCCATTTGAAACTTCATAAATTACACAGGGTGATTCTTTTCTACCGAGTAGAAACTCTAGGGATTGTTCGATGAGAAGATTCGGAGCAAGAAAGGGCTAATGAACTTATGACAAGAGATGCATGCTTTCCTTACTAGAGATCATTTATTCAATCATACACTGTTACAGAGACTGCGACCTAATACGCGCTTTACCATGCAGCCACAGTTACACAGTCTGTTGAAAATGGTTGCCATGTGCCTCAACACACGCGTGTACGCCTGTAGCAAGGTCTGTGTCTCACGTTCGCACCGGCCAGGCTGCATCCGAACAGTGTCAAGGGAGCAGGAATTCGCTGCTCTAGTGTGTCGACATCTGGAATCGGCTATGCATGCACAACCAGAAATAGCACGGGCTGCGATCCGGTGAATGAGTAGTCCATGCAACTGGACCCCTCGTCCGATTCTTGGACCAGGGAAGACGCGATTGAGATGCGCCCGGACTTTAAGGGCGAAGTGGGCTGGAGCAGCATCATGTAGTAGCCACATACCCCTTCGAATCATCCATGACAGTTCTTCTAGCAAGGGAGGCAAAGTCACCCGCAATAAACGCCGATAGTTCCCGCCTGTTGGGCGACGTGGAAGGAAGATTGGTTCCAAAATACAGCCGCCAGTTATACCGGCCCACACATTCGGGCTGCACCAATGTTCATGATTCGCTGTCATCATTCCATGGGGTTTCTGCATGCTATTCCGCAGATAACTGTTATGAAAGTTGAATATGCCGATCTGCATAAAGGTGGATTCATTTGTGAATAGGATGGATGACACAAATACCGGAATCGTGGTTGCTTCGTGAAGAATTCAGTGACAAAACTGCTCCCTATGTGGAGAGTCTTTCTCTAGTAAGCCCTGCACAAGCTGTAACTGATATAGGTAGTAACAAGTGTCATGGAGAATGTTTCGCACTGTCGTCTGCCTTACCCTTTACTGGCGGGCCAACTACCTTACACTGACATGGCGGTCGCCTTCCACAGTGCTAATCGCAGTTTCCTCCAAGTCTGGTTTCTGTACATTTCTGGTATGTCCTTCATGAATTCCTGCTTCCTGAAAGCAACTGATCTCAGACAAATGGCGAACCACTGTTGCAAACCATAAATGCTGTGGTTGTGGTCGCCGGGGTAGGTCTCCAGATGCAACCTCGTTGGTCGCCGTCCGTTACCATTTGCCTTTCCGTAAGTAAGCTCTCGATTCGAATACGAAACCATTGTGTACAACGCTGTAAAACATCTACCACAAAGTGAGTCAGCAAGAGAAGTGAATAAGATAGATCATCACCAGTTACTAAGGCAGCAGAGGGCGTTAAGGGTTGACGTATAAAGAACAGTACCACCTGCTAGGAGGAAACCATTAATGCGGCAACCGTGGCTGCATTGTACACAACGTATCAGAACGTAATCTCTGTAACAAAGAATGTCTCACTAAATGGTATCTAGCACGAAAACACTGTGTTTCCGAATAAAAGTTCAATACACCTTTTTTGTTCCGTAATCTCTCATAGATGAATCCCTAGAGTTTGTACACGGTGGAAAAAAATCATCTTGTATGATAGATGAGTTATGGGATTGTCAAGGTTGGCAATCTTTTTAAGCTGTCATATTCTCATATTTTATTCTTGTATCAGTCATTCATTCTTCTATTTTATTATTATGTTCATTTTTCAGGAAGATTTGATCATTCTAAACAGAAATTCAGTATGAACATCATGAGAAGGTGATGCGCAGTAATGCGAAATAGATTATCAGTAATGCTACTTGTTCACGTCATTGATATATATATCTGTGTTAAGGAACCTGAAACACTAAGAGATTTACGAGTTTCTCCTAAGGGCAGTAGGTCTTCAAATTCCTTTACCCTGTTGCCCATCTTCTTCTTCCTCCTTTCCTCATCTTTCGTATTCTCCTCATCTACTTCTTCTTCCATAACCATCCATTAATATTCAAAGTATCAGATATCACACCAGTTAAAAAGACATTATCGTTTTAGAATTTGAATACGTGCACAAGCTTCAGCTTAGCAGAAGTGATACATTAGCAAAGGTTGACTTGTTTACATATGGCAAATAATTAGACACATATTGTGAAAGCTTATATACATGATACAAAGAAACTAGAACTGAATAAGCCGGCCACTGTGGCCGAGCGGTTCTAGGCGCTTCAGTCCGGAATCGCGCGACTGCTACGGTCGCAGGTTCGAAACCTGCCTTGGGCATGGATGTGTGTGATGTCCGTAGGTTAATTACGTTAAAGTAGCTCTAAGTTCTAGGGGCCTGATGACCTCAGATGTTAAGTCCCATAGTGCTCAGAGCCAGTTTTGAGCATAGAACTGAATATCTGGAACAGGCATTGTCCATTGAATCAACATTTATTTTCACAAGTTTGTTTGCTAACACTTCTGGCAGTTTGCTTTCAGTATTGCGTATCACCCTATATTTTCATTAACATTATCATGCAGTTCAACTATTTCTTTTGACGTTCAAGTAGAATCTCTCTTGGAAAGATTCCATTTTCTTTAAGAATATTTCTATAATATAATTTAAGTGCCACACGTCACTTATATGAGATGGTAATAATCTTTCGTTGCTTGAACTCATATTTTACTTCGCCAGACTCATGCAGAAAAATGTTGCAGATTAATGAAAAACTGAGTTTAAGATATTAGTTAATTTTACACACTCTGTTCTCAAGTAGATAGGATCATTTAAGAAGTATCAAGGGTTCTTAAGTCTAACAGAGTTAACTATAACATCCGCACATATTCGCTCCCTGAATGCACGTTCAACAGAAATCCATTTGTAATCATTGTTTTCCTATGATCTTGATTTAATTTAACATGCTTTGGACACTGTTGACGCATTATTCACTTTCAGTGTTTTTGAAACTGTCATAAATTGAAACAAAGCTGCTGCAGTTCAAATAAACAGAAGAAACGACCTCGCCCTCTAGCCATATTTTGAGGCAACCAATTCCGCTGATAGAATGAAACTGAAATATGTTATAAGGGCAAACTGTGTAGAGTACTGACAGAATTTCTTATAATATAGTTGTCAACTAGATTATTAAACATCCTTACAAATAGCTCTGTATAAAAGTGAAATGCAAGTGTCATATGTTTCAAATGTGGCAAAATGTTCTCCTTCTTTAAAATGCTCATTCTTAATTAGCTGCACTATTTATGTGGTCCTTTAGGAAAACACGTTCACGTCTTCACCAAAGCCTGACAAATTTACTGAGAAGACTAACGCATTTCACGAAACAAATTCAGTGTCGCCGTTGTTTTCGTTTAGAGAGTGTAGATCAGTTACCTTAACGTTACGAGACTGTGAGACATCAGCTGCAATGGGGTATAGTTAACAATATATTGTCTAAGTATATTATACCTCTACATAATGTGATTGTCACTAGGAATCTTAGGTTAGTTTTTATGAAACATTCTCAAAGTCGATGATGATCACGCTGTTTAGACTACCACGATAAATTATGAAGAACCGTCTAGAAACTCAAGTTCATCTTCAGTGGGAGTTGAAAACGATGCTGGGAAATATGTTTTACAGTTCTTCAGATAGACGACAACCTCTCCCCTGAATTTCTCACACTGCTCAAAACATGCTTTCTCAGAAAGTTGAGGCTTTCGATGTTTACACGTGCGCATTTATAAGGAGTCACCATGGGTATCATATTGCGCCTATCTTCCTCAACTGCATTTGCAAGACGTACTTGCTTCGTCACCTGTGGAACCAATACAATGTACGATATTCGGATTCTTTGGTATTTCCGTTACTTTTGATTAGTTTTCAGTAAGTTCCAAAATGTTTCATAAGTGTAATAAGGAACTCCATAGATACATCAGCCAGCTTTATAATAATTTTCTTTTTTGACAACGTGTATTGTTTCGTTCCACACTTGAAGCTTCAGGTGTTCGCATTCATATCACTAACTTACAGTGCCCAGTCAAATTAATGTGACCACAGCCTGTGTTCGATGGCAACCTGCAAGAACCATTCAGAGCGAGCAGCTGACAGCAATGGCAGTGGAAAGTCTATAAACCATATCGGTGAGGGAGGAGGGGGGGTGAGGAAACAGAGTAACTTATCTGACTTCCAAGCGGCACAGTCATCGGCTTTCAAGCCAAGGGTGAAAGCATCTCCAAAACGCCTAAGGCCTGTTAAGCAACTGGCGAACCACGGTTCTACCGACAGTGTCTCCTCAATAAAAGTTCATGGATCATTGTTGCATATGGGCCTCAGCAGCAGGTGGTAGGTGGCTGCCTCATGCATTCATGCTGACAGCTGAACATCAGGCGGGAATCTCCACCCAGTAGCGCAACTGAACGTGGAATGAGTGCCGAAAGGTGGCCTTTTCAAATAATTCACATTTTGTACTCCATCGGACTTAAACAAACCAATTTACATCAATCGTTGGAAGGGATCTTTTTAAGATATTGTGATTTCTGCAAATGTTCCACACCTCTAGTATCTATACCTATGTTACGCATATGTTCAGCAGCCAGAACATGATTAATACTAATATTTATTGATTTTTGATTTTATGATTTTATAAATTTTTATTTCAAAAGTTGGAAATTAAGGTTGCAGGTTTTGTTAAGATATTACTTGTATCAGTATCTGTATCCCAAATAACTATGCGGGCAATAATCTTATCTCGTTCCCAAATCGTTTTGGTTTTTGGAAGACGTCAAGTGATACTATGTGTAGCAAACGAAGGTTTCTCGTCTCGACCTTTTAATATCCAACCCAGTTTCTCCTAATGTTTGCCTTTCTGTGAATTTCAGTATTCAAAACATTTCGAAGAAATGACATTATCTGGCGGTATGTGCGTTCGTTAACCATTTACTAGGAATGACATTTATTACATTCAATAGTATGAACTTTTCTTCCGCTAGCATATATTATTCCCTATATGTCTGAAGTTAGTAGCTCTTCGTGCAAGGTTCCGTCGAAAAATGTTCTACAGGCAAACGTGATGTGTGAAACGACCCGAGCGTAAAATTTTGCGGGTTTAAACTTTCAGGTAAATGATGTGTGCGGAAAATTTTAACTGCAGTTGTTTGAAGCGTGCAGAGGCGTTACGTGTTAAAAAATTTCAACGTAGTGCTGCCGTGAGCAAACTGACAACGTAAATAGTTGCCTTGTACACCCTACGTACATTTTTGTCATGTAATTCAACTGACGAGACGGTCTGACCAACGAATTTCCTCTGATACAGGTACAGATTATATTCATGTTATCTTTACACTACTGTAATTCATTGGAATAACTTTGTCCATGTACCTGAAAATTTAGTATCGATTGTCAGTTATGAATCAAGTGCTTACGCACTTCGGACAATACACTTGTAAGATTAAATCACCACAATAACCTAAGTATTACAGCATTCTGTAAATTATTCATGGAATTGTTACGTAATGATAAAATTCCGGCTTATATTATAGCTGTTCACATTTCTGAGGATACTCGTTCATTAGGTGTTACACTATAGTCGGAAGCATATCCATATTAAGTGATGTGTTTACAAAGAGGGTTACTTTGTGTAAATTGTGGGAAGCCGGCGGCGGTGGCCGAGCGATCCTAGGCGCTTCAGTCTGGAACTGTGCGACCGCTACTGTCACTGGTTCGAATCCTGCCTCGGGCATGGATGTGTGTGATGTCCTTAGGTTAGTTAGGTTTAAGCAGTTCTAGGTTTCAGGGGGCTGATAACCTCAGATGTTAAGTACCATAGTGCTCAGAGAGATTTGAACCATTTTAAACAATTGTGGGAATTTTAATGAAGTGGTAACACCTATTTCAAATCATTAAACAATGAGAAATGCGAAATGTTTGATGGGTTTCCGAAACGATTTCTTAGTATACAGTGGACTGTGCGCTGACATGAAACATCCTGGGACATTAGAGCTTCGTGTCGGATCATGACTCGAACCTGGGGCGTTTACAATTCGCGGGCAAGTGGTATAC
Source organism: Schistocerca gregaria (assembly GCF_023897955.1). Taxonomy (NCBI): domain Eukaryota; kingdom Metazoa; phylum Arthropoda; class Insecta; order Orthoptera; family Acrididae; genus Schistocerca; species Schistocerca gregaria. The sequence continues at coordinate 482,939,789 of NC_064927.1, forward strand.
GGACTGAGCTATCCAGGCACGACTCGCGAGTAGCCATTATACCTTTACTTCCGCAAGTACTTCATCTCCTACTTTCCAAACTTGACGAAAGTTCCCCTTCATATGTAGCAGGATTAGCACATCTGGAGGAAAGGAAAATGCAGAGACCTGTCTTATTGTTACCGACAGTTTCGAAAGTAGATGAAGTACTGGTGGAAGTAGTGCTATGACCGGAATTTTTGAGGGGGTGGGGGGGGGGGGGGGAAGTAGTGAGTCGTGCTTGGATACTTTTGTTCCACAGTCGGCAAGAGCTCTTACCAGCGAAAGAAAAAGGCCCCAGGTTCCTTTTCAGGTTCAGCACAAAGCTTCAATCTGCCAGGAAGTTCCAGATCAGTGCACACTCCGCTGCAGAGTCCACATTGATTGTGAAAACTATGGTTGTGGCTAGAACAGGTCTCCGTGATATCCTTTCTTCCAGGAGAGCAAGTCCAGCACGTTCCGCAGAAGAAATTCTGTGTAATATGGAAGGTAGCATATATGTACATATTAGATATAAATATTGTTGCATGGCTTATGCCACTGATAGGTGAAAAATTAGTCAAGACATTACTATCACCTGCTAAAGAGCGTGTTGGCCCAACTTTGAACCTCTGCAATAAACGTAACGTTAGCGACAGCCCCGGACGGTGCACAAGTACCGCCCAATCATCCCCTTCCACACCAATCTATATCCTAAGTTCCCCCCATGATCGGCCGCATGGTCGAATATCAAAGTTGTTCGTATCACAGATATGTCAGTCATAACATGGGAGAAAATCAGTAGTTAGTACGAAATACAGTTTTTCCAATACCATTGTGAAAAGAATTAAAAATATGTTCATTGAATATGCCAGTTGGAAAATCATCAATAAGAAAGAAAAATAAAAATGGTATCCACACTGTTTTTTTTTATTTCATGAGCTTTCATCTGCACTATATAAAAAATGTTATATTTGTTAACTGCAGTGAGCGCCAATTTCCGTCACATCACGTAGCGTAAGAAATTCTGTTGGGAAATATTAATTGGTAGTATCGCCAAAGATGCTGTCCATTATCTCGATTGTCTAAAGTCAATGTTGTGCATAAACAAGGCAAAGTCGATGTCTTGGTTTGTTTCGGATTACCTCATTAAGACTAAAGAATATAAGAGTGGGATAATGTAGAAATGCATAATGCAAGCCATCAGATATTTATACAGTGACATTTTTCATTAATATTTGCTTGTGTAATGGGTGAATTTTTACTTGTGACCTCTTATGACTGCTTGCTTATAGCAGACACGAAATTACTTTCAGTTCTTCTTCAGTGTTTGAGAGCTTTAGAGCTGCCTATTGTTAAACATACGAACATAATTTCGTCAGTGTCATTCCAACACATGTTGTCGTACTTCAATGTCTGTTAGGTATCACTTTTGACAGCAGTTGGCCACAACAGTCAAGATTAAGTACCTTGTGTATGATAATTTTATTGAGAGTGCATATCTACACTCCTGGAAATGGAAAAAAGAACACATTGACACCGGTGTGTCAGATCCACCATACTTGCTCCGGACACTGCGAGAGGGCTGTATAAGCAATGATCACACGCAAGGCACAGCGGACACACCAGGAACCGCGGTGTTGGCCGTCGAATGGCGCTAGCTGCGCAGCATTTCTGCACCGCCGCCGTCAGTGTCAGCCAGTTTGCCGTGGCATACGGAGCTCCATCGCAGTCTTTAACAATTGTAGCATGCCGCGACAGCGTGGACGTGAACCGTATGTGTAGTTGACGGACTTTGAGCGAGGGCGTATAGTGGGCATGCGGGAGGCCGCCTGGACGTACCGCCGAATTGCTCAACACATGGGGCGTGAGGTCTCCACAGTACATCGATGTTGTCGCCAGTGGTCGGCGGAAGGTGCACGTGCCCGTCGACCTGGGACCGGACCGCAGCGACGCACGGATGCACGCCAAGACCGTAGGATCCTACGCAGTGCCGTAGGAGACCGCACCGCCACTTCCCAGCAAATTAGGGACACTGTTGCTCTTGGGGTATCGGCGAGGACCATTCGCAACCGTCTCCATGAAGCTGGGCTACGGTCTCGCACACCGTTAGGCCGTCTTCCACTGACGCCCCAACATCGTGCAGCCCGCCTCCAGTGGTGTCGCGACAGGCGTGAATGGAGAGACGAATGGAGACGTGTCGTCTTCAGCGATGAGAGTCGCCTTCTGCCTTGGTGCCAATGATGGTCTTTTGCGTGTTTGACGCCGTGCAGGTGAGCGCCACAATCATGACTGCATACGACCGAGGCACATAGGGCCAATACCCGGCATCATGGTGTGGGGAGCGATCTCCTACACTGGCCGTACACCTCTGGTGATCGTCGAGGGGACACTGAATAGTGCACGGTACATCCAAACCGTCATCGAACCCATCGTTCTACCATTCCTAGACCGGCAAGGGAACTTGCTGTTCCAACAGGACAATGCACGTCCGCATGTATCCCGTGCCACCCAACGTGCTCCAGAAGGTGTACGTCAACTACCCTGGCCAGGAAGATCTCCGGATCTGTCCCCCGTTAAGCATGTTTGGGAGTGGATGAAGCGTCGTCTCACGCGGTCTGCACGTCCAGCACGAACGCTGGTCCAACTGAGGCGCCAGGTGGAAATAGCTCTCTACGATCGTCTCCATGGGAGAACAGCAGCCTGCATTGCTGCGAAAGGTGGATATACACTGTACTAGTGCCGACATTGTGCATGCTCTGTTGCCTGTGTCCATGTGCCTGTGGTTCTGTCAGTGTGATCATGTGATGTATCTGACCCCAGGAATGTGTCAATAAAGTTTCCCCTTCCTGGGACAATGAATTCACGGTGTTCTTATTTCAATTTCCAGGAGTGTATGTTTCATTTTGACAGTATTACACAAACTGCTAAGAAATACTAACAGCACAACACTGCTGTTATGAACAACCGCGGTAAAACAAAAAACTACGAACAAAAATATGACAGCGGCGAGGACTACCAAAGAAAATATTGATGCGCTCATGGTTGATGTGGCGGGGGTGTAGGTGTGGAGGGGAGTAAATGGGCGGGGCTTGTGCAAATGTCGGGGGCTGTCGCTAACGTTTCCTCAACAATACAGCTGCGTTTCCACGTAACAGGATGCGAGCAGTCTTTGGAGATTTCAGGATGAATGTGCCACCAAACGTCTGTGCATATGTGATTAAATTACCGTAAAATACGGACCAGTGATTTTGTTGATGTAAAACTCCCGCCCGATACCGTCCCAGGTGTGTTTCATCATGTTAAGCCCAAGTGAAATCGGTGTGTAAGACATCAACGTGAGTTCATTACCATCGCCCTAAAACCACTATAACAAGTTTTTAGCTTTGGTACACGGACTGTTACCATGGCGCAACACGTCATCGCTGTCAGAGAAAACATCAAACATGGATAGATAGATGTTCACATAGTTCTTTACTGACATGATGCCTCCAATTACTACCACGGTTCAATTACTAACACGTTTGCGCAGCCTCGGTTAAAACGCTGGCACCATTTCATCCCGGCTGGACACAACATTGCATTTGGCCCACGTACCACCAGAACATCACTGTGAAACTGAGATCAGTTGAGGAGTTTTGCCCACAAGACTCGTACTGTCCCGTGTACTTGAACTTCGGGTTACGCTCCCACACTAGACCGAAGCTGTAAGGAACTCGGAACATGTGCTCTCCAGTAAGTGTCACTTTTGTCTAAGCATTGGACGGCATGTGTAACTTACTTTCCTCTGATGTCTCCTCGAAAGAAATATTCCTTATATCAATACACTTTGCAGGACGTCTATGGTCTTCCACTGACGAGAATAACGTTCTTACGTTTATTCCTACAGATATACCAAACGAATCCCAAAGTTACCGCCCTGATACTGTGAACGGACGGTAGACACCTTCAGAAGAGACGAGATCTAGTGTTTCCACAAGTAGTCAGTGGGGCCACAGTTAAGTCGCTACAAGAGAGACAGAGCGTGATTCCAAAACAGATTTTTTTTTTCAATATCGGGGCCAGTAAAACTTTCTATCGCTGTTTCGGTGTCCAAGTAGTGCAAAACAGACTTTTGGGGGGATGTCTTGCAGCAAATAATCTAGTTATTTGTATGACATATTACCAGCTATTTGACGAGGTATGTACTCCACGCACGATGCCAATACTGCACATTTTAAGGTGCGTAGCTGAGCTCAACTAATGCAAAAAAAAAAAAAAAAAAAATCTCTGTGAAATCTTATGGGACTGAACTGCTAAGGTCATCAGTCCCTAAGCTTTCATGCTACTTAACCTAAATTATCCTAAGGACAAACACACACACCCATGCCCGAGGAAGGACTCGAAATTCCGCCGGGACCAGCCGCACAGTCCATGACTGCAGCGCCTGAGACCGCTCGGCTAATCCTGCGCGGTCCCCTTATCTCATACTTAGCCTATAGGTAGGTAATGTTCGAACAAATCTATGGCCTCTACTTCATCTGGTTTAAGCTCTCTATAGAGCCATGCTGGCTAGTTACGTAAATTTTGTCACAGAATATAGGACAGCATGGACTACTACAAGTCTATCTGAGCAATTCTCATTTCACTGTGACTACACACTCAAAGAGGTAGGAAATTTGAACAATGATTGCCACAGTCAGCAGATGTTTACTTGCTGTAAATGACATGTTAGGGCTGAAAGTGTCATAAAACTTTAAGTACATGTTCCAGACTACGTTGAGGCACGCCTTTTGTACCACTGTTACATGCTGAATTGCAGTTTTAGGTATTGCAGATTTCCACAGACGTTGTAGTGAAAGAGACATTAGTCAGTTTTGAATCGAATCCTCACTTGAGAATGTTGGTCTGTTACTCTGGCACTGCTTTGCGTCTGTTTAGTTTCAGATGTTTTCCTCACTTGCCTACAAAAATGTCCAGTTTGTTCTCCATATCGGCATCGGGAATACAGGAAAAAAAAAGGAGAATATGTGTCGGACATAGTTTGATCCTCCTTTTGGTAGTTTTGTGACACTGTTTCCCTAAGTGAATATGTGTACTAACATGTAATCAGAAAGTGTCATGTAAATTGATGTTGTTATGTGGAGTTGAAATGTTCTTTGAAATGTACTGTACATATTGCCTATATCTTTCCGGAAGCTTAGGACCAGTAGAAAAAAATGATACCGACGTTAAAGCTTTAAGAATACAGGAGAGACAATTGATCAGCGCGTTGTTGAAGGACGCAACTCGAATGTGTCAGACGAGGAGTCACGAATGAGAAGCAGTTTTGAGAAACTTTTGTAAGCTTGTGAAAAAAAAAGATCTATTTCAGTAGTGTGGAAATAAGGAACGGTTTGCAGAACACTGTTTCAGCGTGATCTACAGTAAGTAACTAACCATGGAAAATGTTCATGTATATAGGACGAGCTAGAGAGTCTTTTCCTTGTCATTTCGCGTTGCTGACGAGTGGAAATTTCAATGAACTCATTCTGTGCATCGAACTGTCATTTACTTCGTACAAACCAACAAAGCTTCCATCCTTTTGTTCTGAGTGGAATAATAAAGAGTCGGCTAAATATCACAATTCGTAATTAAGTTGTTAGCATTGTTACAGTGAATAACTGTTTATCAATTGCTATCTGATACGATCCAGCCCAATATCCGACATGAAGAAAGTTTAAATTAATTTCTGTGGTGTGTACTGTCGGGAACTGACGATACGAGCTGGCCGTTGTTGCCCAGCGGTTCTAGGCGCTTCAGTCCGGAACTGCGCTGCTGCTACTGTCGCTGGTTCGAATCCTGCCTCCGTCATGGATGTCTGTGATGTCCTTAGGTTAGTTAGGTGTAAGTACTTCTAAGTCTAGGGACTGATGACCTCAGATGCTAAGTCTCGTAGTGCTTAGAGCCATTTGAACCATTTGACGATACGGGGCAACTATAAATATTTATCTAAGGATCGCTCATTATTTTAATAGCTATGAAAATTGTTATCGCCATCTTGTAGCAGATCAGCGTACTTTGAGAACATCAGAGCGTCGAACCAAGAGCACATCCTTTACGGCAGCGACGTCAAAGGTTTGAAGAGCGAATACCACACCATTATCATAACGGTCCCTGCACTGTGTTTCGGTTTTGTTTCCCACGGTGACCGGAGTGCTCCAAGTGGTCAGCAGGCGACACTTCTTAATACGGCATCGGATGAGTGTGAATACTAAGGTTTGTATTGGTTTGCAACACAGTTTTTAAATGGGTGTTATATGTAGTGTTATAAAAAGTGGCGATAACCAGAAAAGACACCGCATTTGTCATTATTAAATTTCCTAAGGGCGGTGGAAGGTAGAAAACGGCACATTACCGCACACTTTATTTAATGTTCCTTAGTAACATACAGACATTTACTGAACAATTTTTCGATCAGTAACAAAAATTTGCTAATAAGCACTAGAAAACTTGACCTATAGCAGTAAGACTTTGTATATCTTCCCAACAATGTTGAGTTCTACTCTTTACACTTTCAGCGAAATCAGTAAGTGTGGAACATTAAGAAACGTATATCCAGTGTGATATCTACAACATTAAACGTGCCACATAGGTAGCCACAACTGTAGCATAAGGGAAAACTACAAAGACGTGATAATAAATAGTCAAAATGAATAACACTGCATTCCAAGACAGAAGAAACCAAATCCACATCTGTTACTCAATTTGAGCCACAAACGGAAATGATCTTGAACACTTTCGCTTTTGAAGAAAAGGTAATTACTTTTACAAAAATATTCGTATATTAGAAGTATAGGAATGGATGAATCATTATGCACAATAAAATTTTTTGAGTGTCAAACAAAGTGCTTATGATAATAACAACAGACAGCAACAGAAGTATTTGTTTCTCTTATATGAAGTATGTGTTTATATTTTCTTGCTTTCAGCAGAATCTGCTACAGGTACAAAGAAGGAGCCTCTTAGAAGATTGTGAGCCTAAAGACTGAATACAGGCACAATCGGACGTACCCTGGAAACGGTGAAAGATTACACCGGCTAATCCTTCTAACACCAGATCAAGTTAAAGTCCAAAACCAAATTAACATCAAGATGCAACGGCCTTTATCAAGACCACCCCTTATGACGATCTCAATAAATATTGAGGGATTCTCTAATCATAAGAGTGTTTTATTAGCAGACATCTGCTATAAGCATAAATGCGACGTATTGTTGGTGCAGGAAACATACCGGGGAGCCACCAGCCACAGACCTAAAATAGCAGGAATGGATTTGGCCATTGAAAGACCTCACGATAAGTATGGGAGAGCGATTTTCATCAGACCCGGGCTCAACGTAACTTCAGCCACAATGACAAAAATAAATAACATTGAAGTACTTACCATTCGCGCCCAGAAGTTCTCTGTGACGTCTGTGTACAAACCACCAGATGTGGACTTTGTTTTCCATGAACCAAACAATTTTACAAATGACCATATTAATTTTGTCATGGGCGATTTCAACTGCCATGGTGAAGCATGGGGATGTAATGAGACTGATGAGAATGGTGTACAGCTTGAATCCTGGGCTGACACTAACGACCTACAACTCATTCATGACCCAAAAAAGCCAGCATCGTTCCACAGCAGAAGATGGAGAAGGGGAAATAATCCTGACGACATCTTTGTGAATAGAAAGTTGTCAGCACAGTGCATGAAGCTTGTTGAAGAACCTATCCCAAGTACACAACACAGACCCGTCGTTTGTGTTGTGAATGCCATGGTTAAACCAGAGGAGGTGCCTTTGTGAAGACGGTTTAATTTCAAAAAAGCAGACTGGCAGAAATTTAAAGAGCAATTGGACGAAGAGATTGAGAAAATCCCTCCTCGAGCAGATGAGTATGGTAGATTTATCGATCTTGTGAAAGGGATCTCAAGGAAAAACATCCCAAGGGGTTGCCGTACCCAGTACATCCAGGGTGTGACTGGCAGCAGCAAGGTCTTACTTGACAGGTACCAAAAGCTGTTCACTCAGGACCCCTTCAGCGAAAATACGATGGAGGTTGGGAGGAACTAATGCAGTCTATTGGTGAGGATAAGAGATCACGGTGGTGCAAACTAGTCGAGAATCTTGACATGAAACAAAACAGCACACGTGCATGGAAATTACTGAAAAACTTAAGTGGGGACCCAACTGACCACCAGCAGAAGAACAACGGGGTAACAGCAAATCAGATTGCTAGACAACTTCTGAAGAATGCGAAAACCAAAGGCCAAAGAGAAAGAGAAAGAGTTATTCCACAAGAACAAAAAGAGTACGGACTCCTCAATGCTTCATTCACAGTAACCGAACTGGAAGACGCCATTCAGAGTATGAAACTGAATAAGGCCGCTGGAACTGATGACCTTAGAACGGAGCAGATAAAACAGTTTGGGCCCAAAACTGGTTACTACAAATGATGAACACCTGTATTAAAGAGCTGAATATTCCAAAACTATGGCGGCAGGCGAGAGTGGTAGCTTTACTAAAACCTGGCAAGGAGATAAATGACCCCAAAAGTTACAGACCAGTGTCACTTCTATGCCATCTCTATAAGATACTGGAGCGTATGATTCTCAACCGGGTGGCAGAAGCTATAGACGGGAAGCTCATAAAGGACAAGCCGGTTTCAGACCAGGAAGATCTTGTTGTGGGCAAATACTTAATCTGACGCAACATATAGAAGACGGGTTTGAAAAAAAAATTAAAAACTGGAGCAGCTTTCATAGAACTTACTGCTGCATACGACACGGTAAACCACAGAAAGCTATTGCGCAAATTATATCACCTCACAGGGGACTGTAGGTTGACTATGGTTATTGGTAGTCTTCTGCAGAATCGAAGATTTTATGTCTCCCTAAATGGTAAGAACAGTAGATGGCGACTGCAGAAGAATGGCTTACTACAAGGAAGTGTACTTTCTCCCATCCTTTATAACGTGTACAGTAATGACCAACCTATATCTCAAGATGCAAGACTGTTCGTATATGCTGATGACACAGCTGCGGTGGTCCAGGGGTCCAATTTTGATGCAACATCTGGAAATCTCTCTAGAGCGCTTGAAGAACTGGCTCAATACTATGACGCCAATCACCTCAAGCGAAACCCTGACAAAACCCAAGTATCTGCTTTCCACCTGCGCCATAGAAATGCTGGAGTTGAGCTCGACGTTGCATGGCAAGGTAAGAAGCTAAAGCACTGTCCAACAACGAAATACCTTGGAGCTGTACTTGACAGAACGCTTTCCTTCAAGCAGCATTGCCAAAACACCAAGGCTAATGTCTGCTACAGGAATAACATCATCCGCAGGCTGACAAACTATGATTGGGGAGCTCAACCATCAGTACTGAGAACATCAGCACTTGCTCTGTGTGTTTCTGCAGCAGACTATGCAGCGCCAGTATGGGAAGCATCTGCACATGCTAAACAGGTTGATGTAAGTGTAAAATGAGTCAATGCGAATTGTTACAGGCTGTCTCAGACCCACACCAACGGGTAATTTGTTCCTACTTGCTGGAATTGCCCCATCCAAGATCAGAAGGCAGGTGGCAGCAGACGCTGAGAGAACAAAGAAAGAAACAGATTCTCGACACCCACTGAATGAGTATGTCACTCAGGCTCGGGTGCTTAAGTCTAGAAATAGCTTTATTGCAAGAACCAAGATCCTTGACGGTTCACAGGAAGATAAGAGTCCGTAAATGGGAGAATGAACAAACCGCACTGCAGATAATACCAAAAAAGCAAATGGTACCTGGAAACAAACTTCCTTATACAGTGTGGAGAACACTAAATAGGCTGAGGGCTGGTGTACCCAGATGCAAAACTAATCTGTGCAAGTGGGGACAGCTGACTAACGATGACGACGTTCTTTGCGGATGCGGAGAGGTACAAGACGAGGCACATCTGCTCATGTGCCGACTGCTGCCGGAGCCCTGCAGTTTTAGTGACCTGCTACAAGACAACGACAAAGCCGTAGCGGTGGCTAACTATTGGAAAAATAAAATTTGATCTGGACACTGAAAAGTAAAGTAAAAGCTGCTGATATACACATATTCGAAATATTTCTTCATGAATAAGTTATAGCTTATGTCACTGAAACAGTGTCATTCGGCCATGTTTGCATTTATTTCAACACAATTGATGCCTCTTACCTATGTGTTAATGCATGGAACGCAAAGATATAAACACTGTTTCGTTAAACAGTACAAAATAAACAAACACAAGCCATACCCTTAGGACGCATATGACTGCCTTCTGACCGCTTGGTGCGCTAGTGTCGCTTCAGCTGTCAAACGGCAACAACTTTCACACCAGAAAGAGTCGTGACTTCATGTACTACACTGTGCGAATACGCGTGTGACTTGAAACCCGATTCGACAATCAAGTAACGAAACCGTTATCCTAATAACAGATAACTGATACGAACTGTACGGGCAGTGGCAGTGATTCTTTTACGTAGTCAGTAACAGTATTAACCGAAAGTTCAGATGGTACAAATGGTTCTTAGCACTATGGGACTCCACTGCTGAGGTCATAAGTCGCCTAGAACTTAGAACTACTTAAACCTAACTAACGTAAGGACAACATACACATCCATGCCCGAGGCAGGATTCGAACCTCCGACCGTAGCGGTCACGCGGTTCCGGACTGAAACGCCTAGAACCGCTCGGCCTAACCGAAAGTATATTGTGTTAGAAGCTTGCAATTGTCCCTCTTTGTGAGAACTTCAGGCTGGGATGATATAATCGGAGTTGTGTTTACGGAAATGGTTCAGATGGCTCTGAGCACTATGGGACTTAACGTCTGAGGTCATCAGTCCCCTAGAACTTAGAACTACTTAAACCTAACTATTCTAAGGACATCACACACATCCGTGCCCGAGGCAGGATTCGAACCTGCAAACGTAGCGTTCGCTCGGAAGCAGACTGTAGCGCCTAGAACCGCACGGCCATTCAGGCCGGCCTAAACCGCAAGCAGACGTCAGCAAACCTATTCTCTTCACTTATTCTCTGTATAACCACCCTGGAAACTGTTTGAATAACTTTACCACACATCTTTTGCACTTTACTGTTGGCTGGCAATAATTCTCAGTGTAGCATCAATTACGATATTCTGTCTAATTTATCTATTTAATATCTTTTCTTTGTTTTGTAAGTGTGGACGACGTTGTATCTATGTCTCGCATGGATGATACCATTCAAGTGTAACGAGGTAAGGTAGCTACCAGTTGTTTGGATAAATACATTCACTCAGGTTGGAAGTTTCCTCTATTAAATGGAATTTCACAGAAGAGACGTGACATTTTGAAATGTAATCAGTGAACAAGTTGTTATGTTGACCACAACGTTTACACGGAGTTGCGTATCTACAGCAACACGGTATACATCCATTAACAGAGTTTAAATTACATATTCTGAGAAGCGGATACCTGCTTAGATCACAGTTCTTAATTTGGTTTGGAGCTACGGTGGAGCACGTTAAGTAGTTACAAGATGTTCACACTGTAACGAAACTATCCAAACCAGTCGGGAAGCAGAGGTGTTGACTAATCACGTTTAGAAGCACAGAGAGAGAGAGGGGAAAGAGAGAGACAGAGAGAGAGAGAGAGAGAGAGAGAGAGAGAGAGAGAGAGAGAGAATGGAAGTAGGACCGTAGTAAACACACGCGTCTAAGTTTTCGCGACCGGCAAATCTCAAGCACGTGTGTCCTCCTTTAGAGCGTCTGTCGAGTATCTATGCATTAATGGAAAATGGTCACATATTAATTTGAAACAGATACTGAATCACGGATGAATGTTTACCAGTAGTTAGCAGGGTCCTCTTCGAAAAGGGTGAGGTGAAAGAGCAACGGTATTAAAACACACTCGATGATCGGTGCATTAAGGAACAGAGTAGGCGTAAGCGGGAAATCCTCGAGAGACGAGCCGTTTGTCGGTTGCGTGTGTGTGGGCCCTCAGTTACAATTAGAGCAGATCAAAGGCAGCGACTCTCGCCGGGTGGTGCGAGATAGCTGCCACGCCAACCCAGGCGGCGCCACGTCACGGCCTCCCGTTGTTGCTGTTGGCGCCGTGTATCAAGTTACGTCGCTGATGGTTCGTTTCAGAATCAGTGCCCACACGAACCGTGTCGCTTCCAGTGAGCTCTTGCGAACATCATTATGCCTTCTAAACACCACCACCTTATGGGAGTGTGGGGACTGGTTACTACTCTTTCTTCTGTTATTAACATCTACATCTACATTATACTCCGCAAGCCTACCAACGATGTGTGGTGGAAGGCACTTTACGTGCCACTGTCATTACCTCCATTTTCTGTTCCAGTCGCGTATGTTTCGCGAGAAGAACGACTGCCGGAAAGCCTCTGTGCTCGCTTGAATCTGTCTAATTTTACATTCTTGACCTCCTCTGGAGGTGTAAGTAGGGGGAAGCAATATATTCGATACCTCATCAAGACGCGCACCCTCTCTATACCTGCACAGCAAGCTACACCGCGATGCAGAGCGCCTCTCTTGCAGAGTCTGCCACTTGAGCTTGCTTAACATCTCCGTAACGCTATCACACATACCAAATAACCCTGTGACAAAACGCGCCGCTCTTCTTTGGATCTTCTCTATCTCCTCCGTAAGGATCCTACACTGATGAGCAATACTCAAGTATAGGGCGAACGAGTGTTTTGTAAGCCACCTCCTTTGTTGATGGACTACATTTTCTAAGGACTCTCCCCATGAATTTCAACCTGGCACCTGCCTTATCAACAATTAATTTTATATGATCATTCCACTTCAAATCGTTCCGCACGCATACTCCCAAATATTTTACAAAAGTAACTGCTACCAGTGTTTGTTCCGCTATCATATAATCATACAATAAAAGATCCGTCTTTCTATGTATTCGCAACACGTTACATTTGTCTATTTTAAGGGTCAGTTGCCACTCACTGCACCAAGTGCCCAGCCGCTGCAGATCTTCCAGCTACAATTTTCTAATGCTGCCACTTCTCTGTATACTACAGCATTATCGCGAAAAGCCGCATGGAACTTATGACACTATCTGCTAGGTCATTTATATATATTGTGGAAAGCAATGGTCCCATAACACTCCCCTGTGGCACGCCAGAGGTTGATGTAATTTTGTCATATGATGTCATGATGGAGACCGTGGCGGCTGTTTGAAGACAAATGTTCATGGTGTTAGGACAGCAACCAGCCACAAAATTACTTTCAGTTCCTTTATTCAAAGGATACCGTTACCGGTTCTGAATCGTTGTGATTGATCCTCAGACGGTTTACACGCTTTCTTTATGATATGTGGTGTGTTTTTACAGATTAATTGTCCTAAAATATAAATAATACATAATTGTAAACACGCCACACACAGATGGTTGCGTAACAGATTTTCGTTGTATGTGACTTACGTGAAACGTCGGTTTCGAGTGTTTGTTTTCATAACATTCGTCCAACTGATGTAAATGCATTCCCACTGCATCCTCGCTGTTGGACACGTAAATAGTTCTCACTGAACACTGTAGATTTGTCGCTGGTCATTTCTACCACGCATCACATGTTTCGATACATAGTTAGAGCTTACAAACATACAAGTATCACAGATTCTATGATATATCGTAACATTTGACGATGATGTCCTATGTTTGGAAATGATCATCTATTCATTTACACAACTGTAATGCCTTTTACATTAGTACAGAGACATTGAATTTTTGGGTTGATATTGCTAAATTAATTATAAAGTTTTTTATATATATTTATAACTGTATAGGTAAAATAGTATATTATTTAATTACATTTAGCATCCTGATAATTATAGTAACATATAAATTTCCTATTTGATCTGCACATAGGTGTACTAATATTATTTGCTTAGGAAGCTGGAAAGTAATTTTTGGAAGTTTTTCAGGAAAGGGGTGTTAGCTAACTCTGTTTGTTTGTTAAGGATATAGTCCGGGGTGCTGTTTTTGTGTGTGTGTGTGTATTTCTAATTCTTCTAATATATTCATAGTGGCTCCTTTTTCTGCTAGATGCAAAATTTTTAAATTGTCCTCAGTGTTTCCCACTGAATGGTTTTCTTCAGCAATATGTGCTGCAAATGCTGGTTTGTTCAAGTTACGAAGTCTTAGAGCATCAAAAATTTTTGGCTGGTTGCTGTCCTAACACCATCAACGGCAGAGGTTACTTTAACCTCTGTAAACGTCTCTCCATTGAGAACAATATGCCGTGTTCTTTTTTGCTAAAAACTCTTCAATCCAGCCACACAGCTGGTCTGATATTCCGTACGCTCTAGTTTGTTTATCACGGGACAGTGCGGAACTGTATAGAACGCCTTCCGGAAGTCAAGGAAAATGGCATCTACCTGGGAGCCTGTATCTATCATTTTCTGGGTCTCATAACACATAAAACGAGTTGGTTCTCACACGATCACTGTTTCCGGAATCCATGTTGATTCCTTCAGAGTAGATTTTGGGTTTCCAGAAATGACCTGATACATGAGCAAAAAACATGTTCTAAAATTCTATAACAGATCTTTGTCAGAGATATAGGCCTACAGTTTGGCGACCCTTCTTGAAGACTGGGGCTACCTGTGCTCTTCTCCATTTTTTAAATACCATATCTACGTCAGACACTTTTCCGTTTTTGGTATGGGAGTGGGAGCGTCTGTTTCAAGGTCACATCTTTAATACAGGCATCAAAAAGTTCCTCATTAGATGTTAAAACCTAGAAAGCTATTAGATATTGAACAGGGAACGTTGCTTGAACTCACTGGAACAAGTAGACACTGGAGATTTAAAATTGTACGCTTGTAGTTAATTGCAGAGTAACTATAATCTGAGGCGCCATCAGTGTGACTGCCAATGGGTGACAAACCTGATGCATTAGGCAAGCGCGTGGAGCAATAACATGCTAGTTAATTAAATACTTCAGTCAGAAAAAGTGAGTTTCAGAAAATTCGCGGTGTGCTTTGTTAGATCTTAGAAATATAAGTGTACGCTCAAAACGTCAGCTTGATAGAAGCTCTACAGTGTAACTGCTTGAACGCTGCAGCTGGCATCAATTGAGAACATAACATTGTAGTCACTGATTTATGACGATATGTATCGAACGGAATTAGGGGGTGAAGTGATACTGCAGCAGGTACACATGACAGTACCTGTTGCTTGTTTTAAATATTGTAGTTGTATTGTTTTCATTATAAAAATTACGTTTTGAGGAACCTGAATTTCAGGCCAGAATTTTGTTAAAATGATTTCTCATTCTAAGGTTTATTGTGTCAGTTTTGATATTGGCAGTTAACTGTAACTATGTAAATAAAAATTTAGCCATGAATGTGATTTTATTTCTATCACTCCCTTTAGCTTACTTCTCCGACCCCAGCTTCCTTGCCTCAAATAGTTCGTAGAGCGTCCTCTTTGCCCCGTTAAATTTTTGCACGCTCGTACGGAAACCCCGTCTAGAAATTATTTTCAAATACATGGCCCGCAGAATCAACCACGTCTGCCGAGCTGGCAACTTCTAGAGGTGCTCTCGCTGCCACCTGCCGGCCGAACCAGCGTGTGAGATTGAAGTTCTGTCGTCTGCTGACGTAACCCCGTCCGCTTAGGCTACTCGCATACCACACGTGTGAGATCAGCTGCAGGTCCGCCGGGTGAGCAGCCCGTGCCCCACCGGCTTGTATGTAAAAGGGCTGTTCGGAAAGTAAGGAAAGATCGACCTCGAAATGGAAACTACAGTGAAAATCAAAAGTGTTTCATTTGCAGCAGTTAGCTACACCTTCCAGCTACTTCTCTACATAGTCGCCGCACCAACTTATATATCTGTCGTAGCGTTGTACGATCTTTCCAATACTCCCGTCGTTGAAGGCAGCCTCCTGTGTTATCCGACTATTTTCTATTCAGGACTACAGGTCGCTGACTGTGTCAAAATATGAATGCCCAGCTCATCTGTGGAAAGATTCATTGGATTTGCACTGTGGTTTCCATTTCGCGACCGATCGTTATTAAGTTTACGAATAGCCCTTGCACAAGGGTATAAAATAAAAACAGTTGTAAAATCGGATGGTTGTTTTCAAAATACAGACTCGTCTAGGTCTATGCTAAATTTAAAATGCATGTCAAGCTTCCTTCTTCATTCATGTCTATATTGTAGTGATATCAATAGATCTTTCTACCAACGTATATGAGGGTCACAGTACGTGGGTTGTTGAGCTCGTGGTCTTTCCTAGGCCATCTCACTGCTCACTCTCAAGTATCGATTGGTCGTTCAATGGTTTAGAAAATATCGGGGAGTAAAATTGGTGGCATAATTATATACTTGTGGTAGAAATACTGTTAAGGTTTGGGTAAAGGGTTACTGCATCATTTACTCTATTTTGAACAAGGCAGTTCCCTTTGGAATAACAATACTACTTCCTCGACTTGGGCCTATTTAACCCGGTGCTGACGTGACGCATAACGATTTGACAGAGCAGACTGCCATCTTCCATTAGACATAAGAGAGCGGGTGATGTGGAAATAATCAAATGGTTCAAATCGCTTTAAGCACTATGGGGCTTAACATCTGAGGTAATCACTCCTCTAGACTTAGAACTACTTAAACCTAACGAACCCAAGGACATCACACACATCCATGCCCGAAGCATGATTCGAACCTGCGACCGTAGCAGCAGCGCGGTTCCGGACTAAAGTGCCTAGAACCCCTCAGCCACATCGGCCGGCCAGAAATAATTCCATCCTTTCTTTACGACTGTTACCTGCAGAACTTGAGCACTCATGTGAGAGTGCCCCACTAACGCTTCATTTAGGGAAGAATTATCCAGCACTTGATCAGCTTCATCCGTTGTAATATGTAGGGTGAGCAGGTGCAACTACCACATGGAGAGGCCAAGGACCTCATAATCATCCACTATCGTCTGCGCTCGCAAGACATACCTGATAACTACAGCGTTAGGTGACTAGTAGATAGTTACATACTACAGTTATAGCTGTATGTGCACCAGACCACAGACAACTCGGTCCGCGTCTCTCATCATCTTGTGTAGCAAGATATTTCATTGGGCGAGTCAGCTTCTCAAATAATGTTATAATGGATAATGTTCTGTACTCTAGATTTAACAACTGCGAGGTATTTTGTCTTTGTGATTTTGTGTACGTGTATGCTTATTGTTGTGAGTCAATGAGCTACTTGCATCAGCCTGTAGTATGTGCAGGACATTGTTTTAAAGCTATAGGCTGAGTGAATGGCAAAATTTCAGGACATTAAAAATTACTTTTTAGGTGGGGGAAGGGAGGGGGGTTTACGTTAGTTGGTTTCCAGGCAGCTACAGTCGACCGATTCAGTTCAGAAGGCGCACTACTGCATGTGGAAACTGCAACACCCAGAAGGAATTACCTTTATTACTCCAAAATTGGAGGTTGTGTACAGTAGTGGAATCATAATAAGTGATTAAGATTGCAGAGATATGGCGTGTCCGTAGTCCCAACAGTAACTTTTCTTGCGTTATGTCACGCTCTGTCGATGTACAGTCGTCAGACAAAGTGAAAACATGCAATCAAGTGACGGTATGCCTCTTCCACGTCAAATATACGCAAAATTAGGACGTGAGTTTGAATTGGGGCAGATTGGCAGATGTCTAGAAAATTAGATTATCGTACTGTGCAGTGCGGTTCGTACATGGCACGCTGCTACGACTGGGATGCGAGGATGGTGCCACTAGTACAAAGCCAAGAGAAATCTACTAATATATTACATAAGCCATAATTTGAGAAAGAAATTTCTGAGAATCTACGTTTAGAGCACAGCATTGCATGGTAGTGAAACATGGACTGTGGGAAAACCGGAACAGAGGAGAATCGGAGCGTCTGAGATGCGGTACTACAGACTAATTTTGAAAATTAGGTGGCTTGATAAGGTAAGGAATGAGGAGGTCCTGGGCAGAGTCGGAGAGGAAAAAAATTAAACTTCCTGGCAGTTTACAACTAAGTGCCGGATCTAGACTCGAACACGGGACCTTTGCCTTTCGCGGGCAAGTGCACTTGCCCGCGAAAGATAACGGTCCCGAGTTCGAGTCTCGGTCCGGCACACAGTTTTAATCTGACATGAAGTTTCATATCAGCGCACATTCCGCTGCAGAGTGAAAATCTCATTCAGAACGAAATGTGTGGAAAACACTGACAAGGAGAAGAGGCAGTGTGACAGAACATCTGTTAAGAAAACGAGGAATGTCTTCCATGGTACTAGAGGGACCTGTAGAGGGAAAAAAGCGTAGAGGAAGACAGAGATTGGAGTACATTCAGCAGATAATTGAGATCATAGGTTGCAGGTGTTACTCTGAGATGAAGAGGTTGTCACAGCAGATAAATTCGTGGCGGGCGGCATCAAACTAGTGAGAAGACTGGTGACTCAGAAAAAAAGTACGGAACCAAAAGCTGGTACTGGACTTCACAGAGCCGGCCGAAGTGGCCGTGCGGTTCTAGGCACTGCAGTCTGGAACCTCGAACACGCTACGGTCGCAGGTTCGAATCCTGCCTCGGGCATGGATGTGTGTGATGTCCTTAGGTTAGTTAGGTTTAACTAGTTCTAATTTCTACGGGAATTTGACAGAGAACTGTAAAGTTGAAAACAGGCTCCTTGAGTAGTCGACATTCCGTTAGGACTATTGGCAATCTTGGGAGAGCCAGCCGTACTAAAACTCTTCCACCCTGTGTTCAACACGTGTGAGACAGGAAAAATACCCTCAGACTTCCAGAAGAATGTAACAATTCAAATTGCAAATAAATCTGGTGCGGACAGGTGTGAATATTACGGAACTATAAGTTCAGTAAGTCATGACTGCAAAATACTAAGACGAAATACAGTGGACTGGAAAAATTGCTAGAAACCTACTCCTTGACCCCACAGCTTCTCTCAGAAGATAGGTCATAAGCGCGTGACTGCGTGAGAGATCGCTCTCCAAGTTTTTATATATTTTTAGCTTTCAGATATATATTTTAACGGTTTATGTGATAATATTTACTATATAAGTGACTTATTAGTGGTTTCTTCATTCAGTTCTGCCTTTCTTGTGTTGTGACCTGACATTTGTGAGTGTTTCGTATCGAGCAACTTAACCTCTTACCCGTGTTTACATTCCGCGCTGAACAGTTGCAGCTGCAGCGGCGCATCGAAAGCTAAGTACTAATTAATTGTTTGTGTATAATAGTTTATTTAGGAACTTTAGTAGTCCTCAACCGATGTTCTTAGTGTTTTCCGGTGAAATAACTTCAGAAGAAATTTTTGCGAACTGGTTTCAGTTTCGTTACAGTGTCATTAGACGTTTGATTTTCTTTCTGTGTTAGTATTTTGTTATATTTTCATTTGTTGTTGATTAATACTGTCAATAATAGTAGTTACTTCCCTTGTAGAGCAAGTTTGTGATTATTGTAGTATGTTTTTAACATCGTCTTATTGTAGTAGATGAACTTAGATAAAGTTGTTTTCTGGTTTCAATAACTGTAAAATTTTACCATGAGTGAGAAGTGTGGGATTTGCCGTATGTTCGTGAGTAGTGGATTGCGGTGTGAGACTTGTTCGAAGTATTTTCACTGGGAGGGAATGCAGTGGGGAGGCCAGTGGGCATTCTGGTGAGATCCTCTCCTGGAACTGCAGGTTATGTAGCAAGAGTAAGTTGATAGAGGAGCAGGAGTGTAAGATCTGTGCCCTTCAGGTGCAGTTGATAAACGCACAGGAGGAACTAGATAGGATGAGGTGGGAGAAGGGGGTTGGGAAATGGGAGCTGGCTGTTGGCAAGAGATTTGCTAGGAGAAGGAGATTTTCAGATAGTTTTACTATTGGTGTTTGCAATAGATATGAGCAACTGTCAGAGTCTAGTGGAGAGGAATCTCTAGTAGCTGTAGATGTAGGAAGTATGCAGCAGACCTCAGCAGTTACGGTGCCTAGGACAGTTGCAAAGTCTAACAGAAAGAAAAGATTCTGCTGTTAGGTAGTTCTCATGGTAGAGGTGTAGGCCAGCAGCTGCAGGAAGTTTTGGGGATTGAGTACCAGGTCACCAGCATTGTGAAGCCTAATGCAGGATTGGCTCAGGTGAATGTTAACATAGGGGTGTGATGTAGGGATTTTACTGAAGAGGATCAGGTAGTGATTGTGGGTTGGGCTGGTAATAGTATTGATATGGATGGGGAGTATGACGTAGATGGTGACCTGGAAAAGATAACCACTCAGACTGGCAACACGAATGTGCATTTCGTGGAACTGTTTCTGCGTCACGATCGTTCTCATCTTAATACAGACGTCAGGCGTAATAATATGAGACTAGGGGGTGCGCTGATGACAGAAGGCATGAGTCACATTTCAGTGGTGTCGGTGGAGTCTATCAGCAGGACGGGTTTCACTAGACATGGCCTGGACTTCAACAGGTATGGAAAGGGGAGGTTGGCAAAGCTTGTAGATGGCAGCATAGGTGGGGGTGGTGGGATCACTCATGGGAAAATTCCTGTAGTTGTGGGTGTTAGAGCTGTACCTTTTTTAGATTGAAGTCAGCTGATAGGTATTCCTGCTTAAGGGAAGTCTCTCTAACAAAGAAACCACTTTCGACAAAGCTTAGGTATCCGATTAATGAGAGAATTAGTATATTTCATCAAAATATACAGGGTATTAGAGATAAAATAAGTGAACTGCTTAAAGATGTTGACTCTGAAATTATTGGTATATCTGAACACTTCTTAAATAAGGAGATAATTCAGAGGCTTCCCTTACCAGGATACAGGTTGGCTGGCAGCTTTTCTATGAGCTCTTTACGGTGTGGGGGAGTAGCCATGTATGTGCAAAACGGTATCCCATTTGACTCAATTCATGTTTCAAAGTACTGCACTGAAAAGGTGTTTGACTGTTGTGCTGGTGTGGGTAAATTTAGTGGAGCTAAACATCTTACTGTTGTTATTTATAGATCCCCAGACTCTGAGTTCACAACATTTTTGCTAAAGCTAGAGGTGGTTCTTGGTTCACTTTATAGGAAATACAAAAAGTTTGTTATATGTGGTGACTTCAATATTAATTGTATAAGTGATTATGCAAGGAAATGGATGCTGGTAGAACTCCTTAATTCATATAATCTTATGCAAACCGTATTCTTTCCAACGAGAGTCCAAGGGAACAGTAGAACAACCATAGACAATATTTTTGTTCATTCCTCATTACTAGAAGGACATTCTCTTAGCAAAAAGGTGAATGGCCTTTCAGATCATGATGCGCAAATTTTTACTTTAAAAGATTTTTGTGTTGCAACACACGTTAAATATAGTGAGCAACTTTTTAGGAAAGCTGATCCAGTTGCTGTAGAGACTTTTGTAAGCCTTATCAAGGAACAAGGGTGGCAAGATGTTTATAGCGCTGATACAGTAGACAATAAATATAATGCTTTTCTCCAGACTTTTCTCGTGCTCTTTGAAAGTTGCTTTCCGTTAGAACGTTCAAAACAAGGTCCTAGCACAAACAGGCAGCCTGGGTGGCTGACTAGAGGGACAAGAATATCTTGCAGAACGAAGTGGCAATTATATCAATACGTTAGAAACAGTCACAATCTAAATGCAGCAGCCCATTACAAACAATATTGTAAGATGCTTAAAAAAGTTATTAGGAAGGCGAAAAGTATGTGGTATGCAGAGAGAAAGCTAAGTCTCAGGATAATATTAAAACCATGTGGTCAGTCGTAAAGGATGTGGCTGTTCTGCAGAGACAGGTAGAGGATATAGAATCAGCGCGTAGTGGGAATGTCCGTGTTACTGATAAGTCGCATATATGTACAGTATTTTAATAATCACTTTCCGAATATAGCAGGTGAACTAAATAGAAACCTAGTCCCAACAGGGAATCATATAGCGCTCATAGAAAAAAGTGTTCCGAGACTGTTACATGAAATCCTCCTCCATGATACTGACAAGAGGGAGATTGAGTTAATAATGAAATCACTAAAGACCAAGAACTCTCATGGATATGACTGGGTATCTAGCAGAATACTGAAGTATTGTTCCATGTATGTTAGCACAGTACTTAGCCATATCTGTAACTTTTCCTTTAGCAGTGGTCGGTTTCCTGACCGATTAAAGTACTCAGTAGTGAAGTCACTTTATAAAAAGGGAGACAGGTATAATATGGACAATTATAGACCTATTTCTATGCCATCGGTGTTTGCTAAAGTTATCGAGAAGGTTGTATATACAAGGTTACTGCAGCATTTAAATTCACATAATTTGCTGTCAAATGTACAGTTTGGTTTTAGAAATGGCTTAACAACTGAAAATGCTATATTCTCTTTTTTCTGTGAGTTGTTGGACGGATTAAATAAAGGGTTGCGAACGTTAAGTGTTTTCTTTGATCTAACGGAGGCATTGGACTGTGTTGACCACAAAATATTACTGAAGAAGTTGGACCATTATGGAGTAAGGGGAGTAGCTTACAATTGGTTCGCCTCTTACTTTAAGAACAGAAAGCAGAAGGTAATTCTCCGCAACACTGAGAGTGGTAGTGATGTTCAGTCGCAATGGGCACTGTTAAGTGGGGCGTTCCCCAAGGGTCGGTGCTGGGGCCACAGCTGTTTCTTATTTATGTAAATGATATGCCTTCCAATATTACAGGTGATTAAAAAATATTTCTGTTTGCTGATGACACCAGCTTGGTTGTGAAGGATCTTGTGTGTAATATTGAAACATTATCAAATAATGTAGTTCCCGAAATAAGTTCGTGGCTTGTGGAAAATAATTTGATGCTAAATCACAGTAAGACTCAGTTTTTACAGTTTCTAACTCACAATTCAACAAGAACTGATATTTTAATCAGACAGAATGGGCATATTATAAGCGAGACGGATCAGTTCAAGTTCCTAGGCGTTCGGATTGATAGTAAGCTGTTGTGGAAAGCCCATGTTCAGGATCTTGTTCAGAAACTAAATGTCGCTTTATTTACCATTAGAACAGTATCTGAAATAAGTGACATTTCAACACGAAAAGTAGTCTACTTCGCATATTTTCATACGCTTATGTCATATGGTATTATTTTTTGGGGTAATTCTTCTGATTCAAAAAGGATATTTTATCTTAAATAAGTGACATTTCAACGCGAAAAGTAGTCTACTTCACATATTTTCAGACGCTTATATCATATGGTATTTTCTTTTTTGGTGTAATTCTTCTGATTCAAAAAGGACATTTTTGGCTCAAAAACGGGCTGTTCGAGCTATGTGTGGTGTAAGTTCGAAAACCTCTCGTCGCCCCCTATTCAATAGTCTGGAAATTTTGAAATTGCCCTCACAGTATATATTTTCTTTAATGTTGTTTGTTGTTAGCAATATTAGCTTATTCCCTAGAGTTAGCAGCTTTCTCTCAGTTAATACTAGGCAGAAATCAAATCTGCATGTGGAATGCACTTCCTTGACTCTTGTGCAGAAAGGAGTGCAGTATTCTGCTGCATCCATTTTCAATAAGCTACCACAAGAACTCAAAAATCTTATCAGTAGCCCAAACACTTTTAAGTCTAAACTAAAGAGTTTCCTCATGGCTCACTCCTTCTATTCTGCCGAGCAGCTCCTGGAAGTGCTACAAAATTAAGCAAATTCCAGTGGTACATTCTTGATTTTCTTTATTTAAACTAACGACTTGTCGCCTGAATATGTTTCTTATATTTCATTTTATCTGTTTGTACAATCTACAACTGAATATGTTTCTTATATTTCATTTTATCTGTTTCTACAATCGTGTTATAATTT
The DNA here is from genome assembly GCF_023897955.1 of Schistocerca gregaria. Classification (NCBI taxonomy): domain Eukaryota; kingdom Metazoa; phylum Arthropoda; class Insecta; order Orthoptera; family Acrididae; genus Schistocerca; species Schistocerca gregaria. The sequence continues at coordinate 482,963,589 of NC_064927.1, forward strand.
CATGTATTGACTCGTTCCATGACCATGGAGACTTCCCCTTAATGTGGTCCCACGGAACAATAAATAAATAAATAAAAATAAATAAAAATAAATAAAGGCTACTCTCCTCTGTCATTTGTATACTTAAGAAATGAGGTGGGAGGGGTTAAATTACAGGGTGCGAAAGGCTATTTACAACTGGTACGGAAACCAGGCGCCAGTTACAAGAATCGAGGGGCATAATTGGGAAGCAATCTGTATATTGAGCAAGCAGTAAAGGAAACAAAAGAAAAATTTGGAGTAGGTATTAAAATTCATGGAGACGAAGTAAAAACTTTGAGGTTCGCCGATGACATTGTAATTCTGTCAGAGACGGCAAAGGACTTGGAAGAGCAGTTGAACGGAATGGACAGTGTCTTGAAAGGAGGATATAAGATGAACATTAACTAAAGCAAAACGAGGATAATGGAATGTAGTCAAATTAAATCGGGTGATGCTGAGGGAATTAGATTAGGAAATGAGACACTTAAAGTAGTAAAGGAGTTTTGCTATTTAGGAAGTAAAATAACTGATGGTGGTCGAAGTAGAGAGGATATAAAATGTAGACTGGCAATGGCAAGGAAAGCGTTTCTGAAGAAGAGAAATTTGTTAACAGCGAATATAGATTTATGTATCAGGAAGTCGTTTCTGAAAGTATTTGTTTGGAGTGTAGCCATGTATGGATGTGAAACATGGACGATAACTAGTTTGGACAAGAAGAGAATAGAAGCTTTCGAAATGTGGTGCTACAGAAGAATACTGAAGATAAGGTGGATAGATCACGTAACTAATGAGGAGGTATTGAATAGGATTGGGGAGAAGAGAAGTTTGTGGCACAACTTGACTAGAAGAAGGGATCGGTTGGTAGGACATGTTTTGAGGCATCAAGGGATCACAAATTTAGCATTGGAGGGCAGCGTGGAGGGTAAAAATCGTAGAGGGAGACCGAGAGATGAGTACACTAAGCAGATTCAGAAGGATGTAGGTTGCAGTAGGTACTGGGAGATGAAGCAGCTTGCACAGGATAGAGTAGCATGGAGAGCTGCATCCAACCAGTCTCAGGACTGAAGACAACAACAACAACAACAATTGGGAAGCAATGGTAGAGAAGCAGTGAGGCGGGGCTGTATCATATCACTGCTGTTATTCGATCTGGAAATCGAGAAAGCAGTAAATGTAACCAAACAAAAATTGGTTGTAAGAAATAAATTTTTGGAGAAGGAATAAAAACTTTGTGGTTTGTCGATGACACTGTAATTCTGTCAAAGACAAAAAAGGACTTTGAGGCGCAGTTGGACGGAATGGACAGTGTCTTGAAAGGTGGATATAAGGTGAAAAATCAACGAAAGTAAAACGAGGATAAGGGAATGTAGTTGAACTGAATAGGCCGATGTTGAGAAGATAGATAATGAAACGAGATACTAAAAGTAGTCATAAAGAAAATAGGTTGTCAACAGTCGTAAGTTTATGCTATAATTTTATTACGCTGCCAGTTTCGGTAACTCAGTGACGCCGTCTTCAGGCCCCTATACACGAAACGAGATAAACCATACAACCATATGTGATTACTATTGAACTGTATCATACTGATTACCGTGGATATCCACACAATAGCTGTGGCCACTTCATGCATGAAACGACATGAGGTGTCATTACATGTGCGAAGAGTCCACGTCTATTGTGAAGATATTTACGGAAATCAATTTCATACAGCCCTAACTTCAATAACCATAAACGACTGTATGGCTTATCTTGTATATAGGGGACTGAAGATCGTGTCAATGAGGTATCAAATCCGATACCGTAACAAAATTATTCCATAAATTTACAGCCAGGGTAGAGTTGCATGGAGAGCTGCATGAAACCATTCTGTGGACTGAAGACCACAACAACGACATTTACAGCAGCTGAATAAATTGTTCAAATGGCTCTGAGCACTATGGGACTTAACATCTGAGGTCATCAGACCCCTAGAACTTAGTACTACTTCAACCTAACTAACCTAAGGACATCACACACATCCATGCCAGAGGCAGGATTCGAACCTGCGATCGTAGAGGTCGCGCGGTTCCAAATTGATGCACCTAGAACCGTTCGGACACAGAGACCGGCTGCAGCTGAATATCTGTGATAAATGTTTGCAGCAAGACACGGACCAGACGCAGTCCCATTCTTTCATTTATAGAAGGTGTAATTACACGTACTAAAATTATAAAAGTAGTAGATTTTGCTATTTGGGTTCCAAAATAAGTGATGAGGTTCCAAATTAAGTGATGATGGCCGAAGGAGAGGATGTCAGTGACGGAAGGAGCGTTTCTGTAGAAGATATATTTCTTAAGATCGACTAGAAATTTAAGTATTACGAAGTATGTTTTGAAGGAATTTGTATGGAGAATAGCCATGTATGAAAGTGAATCATGCTCGATTAACACTTTATACAAGAAGACAATAGAAAATGTCGTGCTACACAAAAATGTTGCAGATTAAATGGGTAGATTGTGTAACTAATGAGGAGTTACTGAATGGAACTGAGAAGACAAGAAATTTGTTACCATAACTGGACTAAAGGAAGGCATGGGTTCATATGATACATTTTGAGACATCAAATGATCACCAATTTAATACTGAAGTGAAGCGGGGGGGGGGGGGGGGAGGGGGGGGCGGAAGACGGGATACACGAATACAGTAGTTATTCGAAGATGAAGAGGCCTGCACAGGACATGTTGAGACATCAAATGATCACCAATTTAATACTGAAGTGAAGCGTAGGGGGGGGGGAGGGGGGAAGACGGGATACACGAATACAGTAGTTATTCGAAGATGAAGAGGCTTGCACAGGATAGAGTGTATGGTGAGCTTTATCAAACCAGTCTTCGGACTACACGCCACAACAATAATCTGTATCCTTCTTCCAGTTGCAATTTTCACAAACAGGAGACTGTATCCACAACCATTTCCCCCATGACTGTAACTGGTGGATAACCACCTACATACGAGCTACTTCAACGGTTGATATGTCACTTGAACTGCTAAGATTTGTTGATTTGTCTTAGGAATGTTAACTGACCAAAGACCCATTTGTCAGAAATTACAAATACACTGCGTAGAATCTTATATATACAGCTTGCAGCGCCACCACTATCGTACTTGTATCTGTGAATCCTTTCAGATGCTGGTTTAATATCGTACGTTCCATGCATGCCACTGGCTCTATTGCCAGCTGTGGAGACCGCAGTTAGCGGAGCCGTGCAAGAAATTGGACAGAGGACGAGCTGCGCGCTGACAGACAACGCTCTCGCACCCTACGGCGCCTCGTACCGTGTTGCCGTGGACACGAGATAAAAAAGGTACAACGGCACAGATTTATTCGAAAGAAATTAAAAAGGAACTTCCGCTTCGCGCCGCCAAAAGCGGATCCAATCTCAAGTTTTTCTTCCGTTCACAATTTCAATATGGCACTCACGGACTGCACAGCCGGCGAAGCCAAAATTAAATTCCCGCTCCTCTCTGTTCTTTTTTGCTTACTCATCTCCGAATTCTCCGAAAACGGGTCCCTCAGTAGCCAGCGCAGAAGAGTTCTTTCGCTGGAAAATCCTCGTTCGGTGTAACCAACGTAACTGACCTCAGTAAATATTTACGTGCATATGTAATCGAGATACTTTTACATCCGATATTTATGCGTACTGGTGTGGTGGTCTTGTATAGCGGTTTTACGCGATAGATTCTCCACAAAGCTACGTATGTTCCACACATTTTTAAGGTACGTGATTATGGGTGGCTTCATGGAGGTACCAAAATTATAATCTTACTAAGGATAGATAGCCAAACAATTAGTGAAGACTGTGAACAGAGTCAGACAGGAGACACAGCGTCGAAATTTATAAGCATCTCATTAACACAATACTGAAGATTTAAAACCCGAATCCATGTAAGATTTATAAACTAATTAGCTTTGCAGTTCTTGTCCTCTTATTGAATTAAATACGGAAGAGTGGAAAAGAAAACTGACGATTTGTCGCCGGCCGGAGTGGCCGTGCGGTTCTAGGCGCTACAGTCTGGAACCGAGCGACCGCTACGGTCGCAGGTTCGAATCCTGCCTCGGGCATGGATGTGTGTTATGTCTTTAGGTTAGTTAGGTTTAATTAGTTCTCAGTTATAGGCGACTGATGACCTCAGAACTTAAGTCGCATAATGCTCAGAGCCATTTGAACCATATAAGATCTGTTGACTTAGGAAACGTGATCGACAAAGTAAAATGGTTGCAGAAAGTATTAACTTGCCATAAAATTAGCGTAATCGATTGCTAAAAACGGATAATATACGAAGGCCGTTCAATACGTAATGGAATACTTTCTTTCTCGGCCAATTTTGGTTGAAGGAAAATGGGAAATTTTCTCTGGGACATCGTGGAATATTTCCGATGCTACCCGTATAGTTTTATGAAATTCCAGTAGCTGACGGCGCTATATGTAAGCTTTAGAATATCGCCATTAACGGAGTTGCGTTCCAAGGAGACAGATGCCACCGAGTTTCTTTTGGCGCATCGCCACAGCATCGCAGATACTCGTAGACGCTCGAAGAATGTGTACGGAGGCCTGGCAGTGAACATAAGCACGGTGAGTCGTTGGGAGAGGCGTCTGTCATCACCATAACAAGGTCGCACAAATCCGTGCGGTATCTCGCGTGCCATCCAGCCTCACACATCTGTGACTCCTGCAGTGTTGGAACGTGCGGAAGCTTTCGTTCGAGGCGATCGACAGAGCGCAATCAAACACGTCGTTCCACAATTGGACGTCTCACAGAACTTTGTTGGACTGTTCTTCCTCATCAATTCTACATGCTACATCTAGCCACCCCCGACTTCTATTTGCTTCGACCATTTACGAACGCACTCCGCAAGAACCAGTATGTGGAGGTTATTCATCCTGCAAGGCATTGGCTCCAGCGTCGACCCGTAGAACGGTACCATGCAGGCACGAAGGCGCTGCCAGTAAAGTGACATAAGGCCGTCGCATTGAACAGAGGTTATGCTGAAAACTAACATTGGGTGTGGAATAATACGGTGTACTGGAATCGTGAACTCAACGAGTCTGCTTTCAGAAAAATACTAATATTAAGTTACTCATTGAAAGCCTCTCACACGATATGCAAACGAACAAAATGCAACAAAATATATCAAAGTTAAGAGAGATGTGTCATGATTAAAAAGAGTAGCACTATCTGTCCCTAACTGTTCGTCCTGTACATTGAAGAAGCAAAGACTGATATGAAGTAAAGCTTTACGAGTGAGGCTGAAGTGTAAAAGTTTTGAACGATAATATTCACAGACGACATTAGCATTGTCAGTGAATGGAAGGAAGAATTTCTGAACCTACTGAATGAAGCGTTTTAGTTATAGATCACAGGGTATCGATTAACTGAATCGCTCCAAATTACGAGCTGCAGTAGTCTTACGTTGCTATGGTAGTCACCTTGTATGATGATCTCAGCTCGCTGATGCGTACTTCACTGTAGGAGTGCATGGAGTTCACTTTGTAATAGATGGCTCTTCTACGCATTATACAACGAAACGCAAACGACGTGGAAAGAGTGTAATCTGTTATAGAGAATATATAGCCCTAACGATGCGCAGCAATTGCTAGAGCAAGGCCGAATGCGGAGAGCAAAATTGCGTGCGATCTGGCTGAGCGGACCGCGTGCAGGCCGAGGTTTAGCCTGCCTCGGCTGTGCTCGGCTATGCCCGGTCCTTCTCGGAAGCAACCGGCGCAGCTCGACATTTGATTTATTATTGCGGATTCGTGGTGTCAGCACTGTTTACACTTCACTGTTTGTTCGTGATATGTAGGACGTTCACAGATCAAGTGGCTGTTTGCATGAAAAGATACTGTCTAGCGATCTTTCGCCACAAGCCCCTAAATCTGAATAAGAATTACAGAAAAAAAGGACGAGAATTTTCGATATCTGTTATGCAATCGCGTAATCCATAGGGACTGTAAAATTATCTTATTTAACAATGAAGGAGTAAAAATTTACAACAACTGACAGATGGGACTCGTGACTCTGTGTGTCAAGAAGCATTTTATGCTAATTTTCATGTATGCGCCACATGAAGAAACTGGTGGTAACAGCAGCAAAATTTCTTAAGTCATGCACATTATTCCACTGTCAGTTGTGACAGCTTTTTGTGGAAACGAGAGAAGAGTATGAAAACTTTATATACATAAGAACGAAGTAGGTTGGTTAAGTTAATAGTCATATCTGGAACATTTCTTCATTCTAACAAAATGTTGGAACACTTGAGGCAATCCTGACTTTAAAAGAGAGATTAAGGAAAGGCAAACATACGTTTCTAGCATTTGTAGACTTAGAGAAAGCTTTTGACAATGTTGACTGGAATACTCTCTTTCAAATTCTGAAAGTGGCAGGGGTGAAATACAGGGAGCGAAAGACTATTTACAATTTGTACAGAAACCAGATGGCAGTAATAAGAGTCGAGGGACATGAAAGGGAACCAGTGGTTTGTAAGGGAGTGAGACAGGGTTGTAGCCTCTCCCCGATGTTATTCAATCTGTATATTGAGCAAGCAGTAAAGGAAACAAAAGAAAAGTTCTGAGTAGGTATTAAAATCCATGGAGAAGAAATAAAAACTTTGAGGCTCGCAGATGACATCGTAATTCTGTCGGAGACAGCAAATGACTTGGAAGAGCAGCTGAACGGAATGGATAGTGTCTTGAACGGAGGATATAAGATGAACATAAACAAAAGCAAAACGAGGATAATGGAATGTAGTCGAATTAAGTCGGGTGATGCTGAGGGAATTAGATTAGGAAATGAGACACTTAAAGTAGTAAATGAGTTTTGCTATTTGGGGAACAAAATAACTGATGGTGGTCGAAGTAGAGAGAATACAAAATGTACACTGGCTATGGCAAGGAAAGCATTTCTGAAGAAGAGAAATTTGTTAACATCGAGTACAGATTTAAGTGTCAGGAAGTCATTTCTGAAAGTATTTGTATGGAGTGTAGCCATGTATGGAAGTGAAACATGGACGATAAATAGTTAGGCCAAGAAGAGAATAGAAGCTTTCGAAATGTGGTGATACAGAAGAATGCTGAACATTAGATGGGGAGATCACGTAACTAATGAGGAGGTATTGAATAGAATAGGGGGGAAAAGGAGTTTGTGGCACAACTTGACTCGAGGAAGCGACCGGTTGGTAGGGCATGTTCTGAGGCATCAAGGGATCACTAATTTAGCATTGGAGGGCAGCATGGAGGGTAAAAATCGTAGAGGGAGACGAAGTGATGAATACACTAAGCAGATTCAGAAGGATGTAGGTTACAGTAAGTACTGGGAGATGAAGAAGCTTGCTCAGGATAGAGTAGCATGGAGAGCTGCAGGACTGAAGGCCACAACAACAACAACAACAACAAAAAGTAGTACAGGAACGTGAATGAGAACTTCTGGAACGAAAGGACCAGGCACCTCGCAAAGTGAGAAACAACTTATTTCTGAATTAATAGGGATGCATTTACAAATTAAATCTAATTGTTGAAGGTACAAATTCTGAAAAACGTAGATCAGTTCCCTAATCTCATTGTCATTGCCGGCCGCAGTAGCCGTGCGGTTCTAGGCACTGCAGTCCGGAACCGCGTTACTGCTACGGTCGCAGGTTCGAATCCTGCCTCGGGCATGGATGTGTGTGATGTCCATAGGTTAGTTAGGTTTAAGTAGTTCTAAGTTCTAGCGGACTGATGACCTCAGATGTTGAGTCCCATAGTACTCAGAGCCTTTTGAACCATTTGAATCATTGTTATTCAAGGAAACGCCATGTCTGATGAATTCATTGTGGCCTTGAGAGAACTACAAGGATAGTTTTCTTAACGTTTTCAGGACGCTGCCGATCTCGCATCTGTTTTCAAGTCCTTTGAAAACCCTCCTATGTATACGCAGATGTAACTGATTGATCTGCTATGTAAATCCACTTTAAAGACCAATTAATTTACGATACAACTGTCCAAGATATCTACATTGTCTTCCTCGGGTAGAGTTCCAGTGCTTCCATACTGAGATTGAAAAAATGCTGCAATATTTCGATCTACATAAGTGTGTGAAAGAGATTTTTGGATTACGAAGCTAAATGTCAAGATTATGTGAAATTGTCCGTCTGTTCGTTTCCCAGTGGTTTGTACCAGATAAAAATCGTGTCTTCAGTTCCCCAAAAATAACCAAACAATAATGCAATTTTATTTTATTTGTGAATCATGTTGTTGATAAGTGTGAAGTCATATGGAATGTGACTGCGTTACCATCTAAGTTCGGTGTGTTCACAGTTACCTCCCTCCTCCCCCCCCCCCTCCACCTCCCGTCCCACTCAGACAGCGTACCGTGGTGGTGGGGGAACTGTACAGCCAGGTTGAGCCCGTATGGCGCTCGTGCCAGGGCACAGCTAGTTGAGCTGAATTCTTGGCTGCCCTTGTGTTAAGAGTGAGCACACCTACCACCGAGACTTCATCAAAAAATATGGGCTCCTTGAGCAGTACACATATCACCAACTGATTAAAAAAAAAATTCCAGAAAAATGTGTATTTTGTGTTTGTCAGAAGGCAACAGAAATGAAAATGCATATAGGTGCAAAAACAGTTGTGCAGCTCTACGTACAGATAGCTGTACTTTTATATACAATAGCAAACGATTACACTACCGGAAATGCAAACAATCATACTAGCTACTAAGTATCAAATCTAATTATCTAGCAATTGTTAGGATGTTTAAATACGATCTCATTGAATTCAGAGTAAATCAAACAAAAATCGTCTTTATATGATTAGGGATAATTTTAAAAACAAATTAATCAAATTTTAGGGGTAAGTAATACATTAAGTGGATGTATTTTACAACCCTCAAAGAAAAACAGCAGGTGACGAAAGAAGTAGCATCGTATAAGATGCAGATTAGCTCTCGCGGAAAGAAGGCTACATTAAACATCGGCCTTAATGTGATGATGAAATTTGAGAGAATATACGTCTGATGCAAAGCGCTGCACAGAAGAAATTTGTGGACTGTGGGAAAGAGAAGAATCGAAATGTTTGGAATGTGGTGGTATACAGGAAATATGCTAAAGATTAAGAGTGCGGGTAAGAAATGTGATGCTCTGCAGAATCACAAGCTGTTTCATTATTGTCGTTTAAATGACGGCAATCTTAAAACCAATGTGTATTTACTGAGTGATACACCATCTAAGATTTTTAGTTTCTGCAGACATTTAATTAAATAAGGGATATCAGCTTCTCCTCTTCCCCGTTCTGAATCAGTAGATGTCGCTGTAACTCAAAGTCTTATTATTTTGGTCCTTCTCTTTGCGAGTTTCGGCAATCAAAAGATATTTCGCGTAACAGATCCAAGAATACAGTCGTCATTGATTAATGCTATGATTCATTTCGGTGATTAATAATTTACAGCAGCAAGCATAACTTGCACTTGATATCTTAAGACCATGTCTTCCTGGTCCGACACATGAAGCTGAGCCGTCGACGATTTCATTTCAGTGCCTTCGATCTTTACAGGGTGTAAATTTTAAGTTGACAAACCAGAATAACTCGAAAAAGTAGGCTTGACACGAAAAGATGTGTAGAATCCAAAGTTTATTGTTTCCGAGGGGCACATCTTCTGGTGCTAAAATTAGCCCGCCACGCCAGCCTCCTGGGTGTGGGGCGGGAGACAAAATTAAAATTTCAAATGGGAAACCGCACTTTTTATTGCAGGATCAGATTCTACATAAAAAGCTACTCACATTGTGTCTTAAGCATTTGCTTTGATTCTTGGTAGTTGGCGCAGTAATTGAAAAAAATTTGTTGTTTTCATTTTTGCGTTGAATACGTTAACCTATCAATGAAAAATACTTATTTACTTCGTAAATTTTGATTCTATAAACCTAAAACTGGGGTGGTGTTTGAGAGATACGAATTAGGGTTTTACAAATGTTGACCCAAATATTAATTATGTCTGCAGATTCCGATAAGTTGTATTTGTTTCGTGGTCAATATTTGTATACTCTAATTCCTCTCTCTCAAGCCCCACCCTATGGGAAGAGAGGGAGAGTTTTAGCTTTGTTGTTGTTGTTGTCTTCAGTCCTGAGACTGGTTTGATGCAGCTCTCCATGCTACTCTATCCTGTGCAAGCTGCTTCATCTCCCAGTACCTACTGCAACCTACATCCTTCTGAATCTGCTTAGTGTACTCATCTCTCGGTCTCCCTCTACGATTTTTACCCTCCACGCTGCCCTCCAATGCTAAATTTGTGATCCCTTGATGCCTCAAAACATGTCCTACCAACCGATCCCTTCTTCTAGTCAAGTTGTGCCACAAACTTCTCTTCTCCCCAATCCTATTCAATACCTCCTCATTAGTTACGTGATCTATCCACCTTATCTTCAGTATTCTTCTGTAGCACCACATTGCGAAAGCTTCTATTCTCTTCTTGTCCAAACTAGTTATCGTCCATGTTTCACTTCCGTACATGGCTACACTCCAAGCAAATACTTTCAGAAACGACTTCCTGATACATAAATCTATATTCGATGTTAACAAATTTCTCTTCTTCAGAAACGCTTTCCTTGCCATTGCCAGTCTACATTTTATATCCTCTCTACTTCGACCATCATCAGTTATTTTACTTCCTAAATAGCAAAACTCCTTTACTACTTCAAGTGTCTCATTTCCTAATCTAATTCCCTCAGCATCACCCGATTTAATTTGACTACATTCCATTATCCTCGTTTTGCTTTTGTTAATGTTCATCTTATATCCTCCTTTCAAGACACTGTCCATTCCGTTCAACTGCTCTTCCAAGTCCTTTGCCGTCTCTGACAGAATTACAATGTCATCGGCGAACCTCAAAGTTTTTACTTCGTCTCCATGAATTTTAATACCTACTCCAAATTTTTCTTTTGTTTCCTTTACTGCTTGCTCAATATACAGATTGAATAACATCGGGGAGAGGCTACAACCCTGTCTCACTCCTTTCCCAACCACTGCTTCCCTTTCATGCCCCTCGACTCTTATTACTGCCATCTGGTTTCTGTACAAATTATAAATAGCCTTTCGCTCCCTGTATTTTACCCCTGCCACCTTTAGAATTTGAAAAAGAGTATTCCAGTCAACATTGTCAAAAGCTTTCTCTAAGTCTACAAATGCTAGAAACGTAGGTTTGCCTTTTCTTAATCTTTCTTCTAAGATAAGTCGTAAGGTCAGTATTGTCTCACGTGTTCCAACATTTCGACGGAATCCAAACTGATCCTCCCCGAGGTCTGCATCTACCAGTTTTTCCATTCGTCTGTAAAGAATTCGCGTTAGTATTTTGCAGCCGTGGCTTATTAAACTGATAGTTCGGTACTTTTCACATCTGTCAGCACCTGCTTTCTTTGGGATTGGAATAATTATATTCTTCTTGAAGTCTGAGGGTATTTCGCCTGTCTCATACATCTTGCTCACCAGCTGGTAGAGTTTTGTCATGACTGGCTCTCCCAAGGCCGTCAGTAGTTCTAACGGAATGTTGTCTACTCCGGGGGCCTTGTTTCGACTCAGGTCTTTCAGTGCTCTGTCAAACTCTTCACGCAGTATCGTATCTCCCATTTCGTCTTCATCTACATCCTCTTCTATCTCCATAATATTGTCCTCAAGTACATCGCCCTTGTATAAGCCTTCTATATACTCCTTCCACCTTTCTGCCTTCCCTTCTTTGCTTAGAACTGGGCTGCCATCTGAGCTCTTGATATTAATACACGTGGTTCTCTTCTCTCCAAAGGTCTCTCTAATTTTCCTGTAGGCAGTATCTATCTTACCCCTAGTGAGATAAGCTTCTACATCCTTACATTTGTCCTCCAGCCATCCCTGTTTAGCCATTTTGCACTTCCTGTCGATTTTTGAGACGTTTGTATTCCTTTTTGCCTGCTTCATTTACTGCATTTTTATATTTTCTCCTTTCATCAATTAAATCCAATATTTCTTCTGTTACCCAAAGATTTCTAGCAGCCCTCGTCTTTGTACCTACTTTATCGTCTGCTGCCTTCACTACTACATCCCTCAGAGCTACCCATTCTTCTTCTACTGTATTTCTTTCCCCTATTCCTGTCAGTTGTTCCCTTATGCTCTCTCTGAAACTCTGTACAACCTCTGGTTCTTTCAGTTTATCCAGGTCCCATCTCCTTAATTTCTCACATTTTTGCAGTTTCTTCAGTTTTAATCTACAGGTCATAACCAATAGATTGTGGTCAGAGTCCACATCTGCCCCTGGAAATGTCTTACAACTTAAAACCTGGTTCCTAAATCTCTGTCTTACCATTATATAATCTATCTGATACCTTTTAGTATCTCCAGGGTTCTTCCACGTATACAACCTTCTTTCATGATTCTTAAACCAAGTGTTAGCTATGATCAAGTTGTGCTCTGTGCAAAATTCTACTAGGCGGCTTCCTCTTTCATTTCTTAGCTCCAATCTATATTCACCTACAATGTTTCCTTCTCTCCGTTTTCCTACACTCGAAATCCAGTCACCCATTACTATTAAATTTTCGTCTCCCTTCACTATCTGAATAATTTCTTTTATTTCATCGTACATTTCTTCAATTTCTTCATCATCTGCAGAGCTAGTTGGCATATAAACTTGTACTACTGTAGTAGGTGTGGGCTTCGTATCTATCTTGGCCACAATAATGCGTTCACTATGCTGTTTGTAGTAGCTTACCCGCATTCCTATTTTCCTATTCATTATTAAACCTACTCCTGCATTACCCCTATTTGATTTTGTGTTTATAACCCTGTAGTCACCTGACCAGAAGTCTTGTTCCTCCTGCCACCGAACCTCACTAATTCCCACTATATCTAACTTTAACCTATCCATTTCCCTTTTTAAATTTTCTAACCTACCTGCCCGATTAAGGGATCTGACATTCCACGCTCCGATCCGTAGAATGCCAGTTTTCTTTCTCCTGATAACGACATCCTCCTGAGTAGTCCCCGCCCGGAGATCCGAATGGGGGACTATTTTACCTCCGGAATATTTTACCCAAGAGGATGCCATCATCATTTAATCATACAGTAAAGCTGCATGTCCTCGGGAAAAATTACGGCTGTAGTTTCCCCTTGCTTTCAGCCGTTCGCAGTACCAGCACAGCAAGGCCGTTTTGGTTAATGTTGCAAGGCCAGATCAGTCAATCATCCAGACTGTTGCCCCTGCAACTACTGAAAAGGCTGCTGCCCCTCTTCAGGAACCACACGTTTGTCTGGCCTCTCAACAGATACCCCTCCGTTGTGGTTGCACCTACGGTACGGCCATCTGTATCGCTGAGGCACGCAAGCCTCCCCACCAACGGCAAGGTCCATGGTTCATGGGGGGGTCTCTCATTATTGCTTGGAAAATTGTTACGGATAAATAAAAAATACTTGTTTACTTCGTACATTTTGATTCGCTAAAGTTTTAGCTTTAGCGAATCAAAATGTACGAAGTAAACAAGTATTTTTTATTTATCCGTAACAATTTTCCAAGCAATAATGAGAAAAAGGATTTTTCTTGAATTACAGCGCCAAATACCAAGAATGAAAACAAATGTTTAAGACAAAATGTATGTCTTTTTTATGTAGAATCTGATTCTGCAATAAAAAATGGGGTTTCCCATTTGAAATTTTAATGTTGCCTCCCACCCCACCCTCAGAGAATTGGGGTGGTGGGCTAATTTAAGCATCAGCAGATCTCCCCCTCGAATATAATAGACTTTGGATTCTACACATTTATTCGTGTCAAACCTGATTTTCCATGTGTTCTGGTATGTCATCTTAAAATTTACACCCTGTATATTTACGGGTATCTTGGCAGCAAAATCGCCTATAGTCAACCTCTCTTGTCGACGTCGCCTCACATGACTTATTTACCAAGGACTTTAAGCCAGCATTCTGAACACCACTGTGTGAGAACGTTCTTTCGTGGAAAAGTTGCTCTTGTATTTAGCAGTTGTGTTCTGAAACGCTTTTCTTCGCAAAATTTAAACTATACCCATACTAACTGTTCAGACTTAATATGCTACTTAGATTTAAAAAAACATATTCAAAATGTCTGGAATCTGGAACTAATTAGGATCACGTAATTATTTTCCCATAAAGAATTTCCTTACTACCCTAATTTCTTTCCCGTTTGTTTAAGGATCCAAATATTCTTACCTTGTTGCTAGTGAACTCTATTATTTCTTATTTCCTTTGAAAATGTACGCATCAGCATCTGTGGACTCCGGTTCGAGAAACCGCTGATTTAGATGCACATCTGACAATTCAGACCTTGTTATGTCGTAATTATTTTAAGTCACTTAAAGCAATCCAATTTCTTGTTGCTGTTCCTTTATTTTTCCTTTCGTACTTTCTTGCTTTTGAGCAACATGTTGCCTTTTTTCACCGGGCGATGGAGAAAGGTTTCGCCCCAGTTGACCCAATCTTGTCACAACCCTGTTTCAGCAACCACAACAGATTTTTATGTTGTATTGCGGCGACAGCAAACATCTGTCGCAGAAGCCAAGTCGTTCGTGAACTTCCTACTCCACTGGTGTATGTGCTTCAGTGATAAAATATGTTACACCATACTGGACTTTCATTCACCCCCAAGTTACAGAACAACGTTGTGGCACTATGCAGTGGCTTAACCCTATATTGTCCTGCAGCATGATCAGTGAAGATGATCATTTAACGCTGTATAATAACTGAAGACAGTATTCAACACTATCTTTCTGCAACGTTGGAGAGCTTTTTCTAGTTGTCTCACTACAAGAGCTAACTTGGAAGGCTTAGGAAAGTTGTAAAATTGTTCAGAGGAAAGTGCTGTCCTTGACAGCACGTAAGCAAAACCGAGTTCGAAACTTCCTGGCAGATTAAAACTGTGTGTCAGACCGAAACTCGAACTCCGGGCCTTTGCCTTTCTCGGGCAAGTGCTACGTTTTAATCTGCGAGGAAGTTTCAGATCAGCGCACACCGCTGCAGAGTGAAAATTTCATTCTGAAAACAGAGTTCGCTGCATCCCTTAGTGTTTCGCAGAAGTGTCTATGAGTAAGTCCTTTGATTAGTCAGATTCAGAAACCTGTCATAAAGAGGGAGAAAATTTCTGTCTATTTGCCGACACCATGTCGCCACTCTAGGAATAACTTTTCCCCAACCACCGTAACGTGTGCTGTACGTTAAACTCGATGATTTCCAACAGTTTCAATGGTAAGATTACAAGAATGCTCACAAGTGACCATCCCTGATGACCCTTCTCTATCGCATCATTATTTCCCTTTAATACGTCGGGTAGGCGATTGGGAAAATATATTTAGATTAAAAGTCCCGTCGATGATGAGATGATTAAAGTCAGAGTAGAAGATTAGATTAGGAAGCGCTGTAAGGGACACATGCCTTGTCCCTTTCTAAGGAAGATTCCTGGTATTCGCCCCAAGCGATCAGTCACTTTTTATGTAACTCTATTTATAACAAGACGTATTTCTGTTGTTCAGCTGTCGTAATACACTTTTATCTTTATCAGCAGCTTGTTTTTGTCTGATTCACTTTGAACTCTGTTACTACATTTTATGTTATACCTTGTTGCATAGCTTATGTGCGGTACACACGGATCTGGCTTCAATGAATCGTTCAAAAAGCAATATACCAAAATATAATAGTGATGAACACAGAAATGTAATATACCAATTGAAGATGCAGGAAAAGCAAAATTGGGTCTAGCTATAAATAAATTTGTATAAACGATTTATTTCAATCAAGTACAAGTCGTACGTTACAAAAACGTAAATTTTGAAAATAATAGGATTTGTCTGCATAGTACACTCATCACAAAAAGTATTCCATCACCCCGTTTCCCAGAACTACTGAAGACAGACGTTGACTGTGAGTATTGCATCACAGACACTGTTCCTTTCACTGTTGAGAGATGTCACTAAAAACACCCAAAGATGTAAGCAACCATGTATGGTTCAAAATGGTTCAAATGGCTCTGAGCACTATGGTACTTAACATCTGTGGTCATCAGTCCCCTAGAACGTAGTACTTAAACCTAACTAACCTAAGGACATCACACACATACATGCCCGAGGCAGGATACGAATCTGCGACCGTAGCGGTCACACAGTTCCAGACTGAAGCGCCTTGAACCGCACGGCCACACCGGCTTGCCAACCATGTATGAGCAGCGCCTATTAGACGGAGGGGTCCGACAGCCGATCAGTTCCAGTCCTTTCAGCAGGAAGGAGGTACACAGCTCGTGTTGTCTGTAGTTCAACCATGCCTAGAGGGTCAATACTGCGGTTAGATTGCGACCGCGTTGTTACTTTGTACCAGAAAGGGCTCTCAAAAAAGGGAAGTGTCCAGGCGTCTCGGAGTGAACCAAAGCGATGTTGTTCGGACATAGAGGACATACAGACAGACAGGAACTGCCGATGATATGCCTCGCTCAGGCCGTCCAAGGGGTACTACTGCAGTTGATGACCGCCATCTACTTATTAAGGCTCGGAGGAACGCCACCATGTTGAATAATGCATTACATACATTATGAAACGTTTCTAAATTAATACTGGATTACGTAGTAGAAGGAGATCCTATGAGTAAGGTTTCTTCAAACTACAATTTACTTAGTTTTCACGAACGGAATGAGTAATCATAAGAGCTTTTTGAATATGACACTGCATCATATTCTAAACAATGATCACCGATGAGACGAACGTCTTGGCCACAAATACAGGCGTCTGTTCTCAGGATACATACCAATATGGTACCGAGTCATACTGTTAGTCTGCCTTATCAATCAAACCAAAAACGATCCATGACAGTTATTCACAATATGACCTTACACCATATTGATCACTAGACTAGATGACGGCCACAATAACGGTGGCGGAAACGTGGGTGTTATTGGTGGAAATATGAGTTTGGGAATTAACACCACTCATAATACTATCAAAAAGTGTCTATTATGAAGTACACATGCATGATTTTCAGCGAGACGTGAATATCTGTGTGTGATCATCAAAAGTATCCGGACACCCGCAAAATCATACCTATTTCAGATTAGGTACATTGTGCTTACACCTACGGCCAGGTATTCCATATCAACGACCTTAGTAGTCATTAGACATCGTGGAAGAGCCGAATGGAGCGCTCCGCGGAACTCATGGACTTCGAACGTTGTCACATGACTGGGAGTCACTTGTATCATACGTCTGTACGTGAGATTTTCACACACCTAAACATCTCTAGGTTCACTATTTCCCATGTGATAGTGAAGTGGAAACATGAAGGGACACGTACAGCACAGAAGGGTACAGGCCGACTTCGTCTGTTGACTGACAGAGACCGCCGACAGTTGAAGAGAGTAGTAATGTGTAATAGGCAGACATCTATCCAGACAAGCACACAGGAATTCCAAACTGCATCAGGATCCACCGCAAGTACTATCACAGTTAGGTGGAAGGTGAGAAAACTTGGATTGTGTGGTCGAGAGGCTGCTCATAAGCCACATATCACGGCGGTCAATGCCAAAGGAAGCCTCGCTTGGAGCAAGGGGCGTAAACATTGGACGATTTAACAGTGGAAAAACGTTGATGTTGAGTGACGAATCACGGTACACAATATGGCGATCAGGTGGCTGCGCGTGGGTATGGAGAATGCGCGGTGTACGTCATTTGCAAGCGTGTGTAGGGTCAACAGCAAAACTCGGAGGCGGCGTTGTTACGGTATGGTGGTGTTTTTCATGGAGGGGGTTGCCACCCCTTGTTGTTTTTGTGGCACTATCACCGCACATTGATGTTTTAAGCATCTTCTTGCTTCCCACTGTTGAAGAGCAATTCGGGGATGACGATTGCATTGTTCAACACGATCGATCACCTGTTCATAATGCTCGGCCTGTGGGAGAGTTGTTACACGACAATAACATCCCTTTAATGTTTTGGCCTGCACAGAGTCCTGACCGGAATCCTATAGATCACCTTTCGGATGTTTTGAAAGAAAGAGTTCGTGATAGACCTCACCGACTGATACCTCTCCTCAGTTCAGCATTCCGTGATGAATGGGCTGCCATTCCCCAAGAAACGTTCCAGCTCCCGACTGAATGTATGCCTGCGAGAGTGGAAGCCGTCATCAAGGGTAAGCGTGGGCTAACACCATATTGAATTCCAGCATTACCGATGGAGGACCCCACGAACTTTAAATCATTTTCAGCTAGGTGTCCGCATCCTTTTGATCACATAGTGTATGGTATTATACCTAATAGTCTAAAGAATTTCTGTACGGCAACCGACTCTGATATTTAGCGCTGTATTCCGAAATATGTTTCCAAAGTATGACAGTAGCTCTGTTAGCACCGATGAGGTAATTGTGAAGTAAACTTTCAGAATCAGAACGATACGTAACTCATCACCGAGTTTTGCATTTACGACCTTCTCTGTAGTGGGATTCATCCCAGTGAACACTCGCTGTTAACACTATTACAGCTGGAGTTTCAAATCAGCTAGTGCCCACAAATACAGTGACATACAGCTCAACGCAGTCCTCGAGTTTAATCTGTTACGCAGTCCAACAACTTGCTAGTTGGCATCGCAGACGAGTAAAGCTGACTGCAACAGCGACAATTAACTCGAGCCTTTCAGATTAAACGTGTTGGGCGCTGTCCGTCTACCTTGTCGCATGGAGAATTTTACTGATACGTTTCACCCATGCTGCCGGTATTGCTTGCAAGCGAATCCATCTGCAGCTAGTACTCTGAGGGTGCACTAACTGACAGCGACATCAACCAAAGTTCTATCAAGTTCAAATACACACCAATTGCTCCACGAAGAATATTTATACCTTTCGTATGGAATGTGGCTTTACAACAAAGGAAAGGAAAAGAGCAAGCTAGTCGTTAATATGTTTTATTCTAGTATTTCGTTCAAAATACGGTCAAAATTTTAATTTTGAAGTCGTTCCAACGGTTACAACGTAATTGGACTTAAGAACTTTCCCCGTGGGAAAATTCCTAACATCACGAGAGTCAGCTCGAAAGGAAGAAGCAAATAGATTTCATCTTTTTTGTTTTGTTTTTTACGTTTCAGAAAAGCCAATACGCACATCTGCTCAGTAATATAGATAAATAAACGGTACAAGTGGGATATAATACAAATCTTCATAGCACACTAACATACAGATTTCTTTAGCTTCACTCTATAAACTCATGGAACGCAGGTGAAAACTAGTTAATGTAACACGTTAGGGTACAAAAGAGGATCTCTGTTTAACACTTACAAGCTATATTTTTTCTTGTATAAAGATCGAGTATAGGCGTTTGTATAGGGGAAAATCTGCAGTTTCTAGCAATGGAATCACAGTTGTATGTATCATAATTAACAACATTTATAACAGATGGGCGCAATCAACCTATTGGTACTCGTATCTTTCCTAGGGCGCGATAGGGCATTACGCTTGTATGGCACAGGTGCAAAGTGACAGTGGTGAACTTGAAGAGTACTATTACATATGAAAATTTTTTGTGTACAAGAGCGTATTGTTGTTACTATTCCTGCTTTATCTCTGCTTAGTATTTTGCCCTAAGTTATCTGCTAGGAAACAGCACTTGGCAGTCATCTTTAATTACGGCGTAGTACCTTCCGCTGGAACTTCGATATGATCCGTTACAGCAGAGATCATTGTTTTCTTAGGTGAGGAAACAGCTGTCTGTGTCTGTTTCCTAGCGTCTATAGCGTCGTACTGGGTCCAATGTTTCTCATGCTTTCGCACATTTATTTTCTTTTAACTTAAGTGCGAAATGTCAGTCTCGTTTCCACTGTTGTGTGCCCCAGCTTTCGGTGAATTGTGTAAGATTTTTTGTGCGTCTTACCGTTTCTATCTGTGTGCGTAACCTATGTTCTGAGATGAATGAAATGACTGTACGACGTTATTAGCTGGGAGACGCTGTCTGGGATGCTGGGTCGCCTGCTACAGATCTATCTGACGTCACTTCGGCCACATGGGCGTCGACGATGACGAGATGAAATGACGGGGACATCAGAAACACTCAGTACCCTGAACGAAGGTAATAACTCTGACACGATAGCAACTTCTTTTTAACTGACGGTAAGTATTTAGTTCGAAGTGGCTACAAATTTTTATCGTTTAATTAATATACAGATTTTGTTAATTGTGAAGTTGATTATAAGGAACATTTTTCATTTCGTGGTACTAAAAACCAAAGGTTATCATACAATTGAGCCCCATTTGTTGACAATATATATTTCTTCATTCTGGAAAGGTAGTGTACGTGACGTTAGAGCCCCGCTACTTTTAGTTTTCCTAACATTGAGGTCAATGAGGGGTAGATTTTTCCTACGATTTCGAATTCAGGACGTAGACTGGGTTTTGAGTTACAAACCACCCAAACTGCAACTCTTCCTCACTGTTAATTACCGAGGTATTTACAGTTAATAAAAACAAAGTTGTGGTGTTTTACCCAACAAAATACCCCATTTCAGATAATAAATGGATGATTGTGTAATAAAAACAATTGAAATAACCTTTTGTGACATTGTTGTATTGAAGTCGTGTTACCCATCACAGTACTGAACTTAAATATCTCATATGTTTGAACATATCTGTTACAAATGCTTGTACAAAAAATCACGAAAGGGGGATTAGTAAGGTTACCTGAAAGTGTTGAATGATTGAGAGGCTAAGCTGTTTAGGCCTTTGGAAAATTATTCCGTTATGGAACTGTGCTGAGCACATCCCTGAGCGTTTTTACAGTTCCTTTGTCACATCGTCATTGCCAATGAATTGGTTGTTTCGAGCACCTTTGCTACGGTGAAGCGACTGAGTTGCAACAACAACAACGCTGTTTTATTGTACATATAAATAACTTTTTTCCTTCTGATTTTTCCATAAACTTGTGTAATTGATTTTCTGATTTCATTTCTTTTTTGTTTCATGCCATTGTGTTAAGAAAACTGTAAACAAGTTTCAATGTGAACATTAAGGTTCATGTCAAATGTTAAGCAATATTGTAATAAAAGTGAAATGTAACAAATGTTGAAACTGTTGTAAGATGTTTAAAGTTGTAACTGTGCGTCTGGTCCATACGTAGGCAATGTGTTAAAACATGTAGAATGCAAAACCTCGGGTGAATACCCGGCCTGTCAGGGAGCGGTAAAAGGTGGATGGCTTCTGGAGTGAGGTGGCTCTCCTGGAAGACGTAGTTTCACTGAGATTCGGGTATGCCGTTCCAAATCCCACACTGCATGGCAAAATCCAATAGGCACTAAATGGAAAAGTATTGCGACGCTAAGAATAATTAAAGTGCCGATACGTCAAGAGCTACAGCTGTGGTAGTATGTGTGCACCGTGCCTCACCACCTTGTCGCCCGCCAACCGCCGCATCGATACTGGCAGATTGAAACTTTTAGTACTGTAGTCGTGTGGATCAGAGAGAGAACTGTGTTTGTTTGGTACAATAATAACCTAAATTTTACCAGAACTTTCCCATCATTTAATTATCCTAACAACTAACCTAGACAGGGTCCTTTCCAAATATATTGTGCAATCCGAGTGTCCCGAAATGAAAAATTAAATTTTGTGTCAATAATAATTACTTGCAGACCTAGCTATGTTAGAATGGTGTTTAAAGAACTGTTTTGTTAATGAACCAGTAAATGAATAACGAAGGCCTAACGAAGTTGAAGTTTAACTTTAATATTGATATATTGTTGAATTTTAATTATTTCGAGGCAGATATAAAGGTATTTAAATGAGCAGTAAATAAGACGAAAAGAGTAGTAACTCATATACTGGAAATCTTGAATGCATAATAAATTCAGTATTAATTTTCTTTAATACAGTGATCATAACAGTTTCAGCCCCTCCCCCTTTTTTATTCATTTGAATTCTGAAGTGTGCTAAATCGCTTTGACCAGCAAAAGTTAAAGTCAACATAAAAGTCAAAATTTATCATTGTTTTATCTTTATCGAAATTGACATTTTGTGTGTGGCTCGAAAGTGCAATTTCTAAGGTAACCTATGCCCGGTTTTAATCAGATTAATAGATAGTATAAAGTTTTGTAGTATACATTATAGTGTAGTGTTATGTATTCATGGTTTTTCTATATCAGTACAGAACGTAAAAGTATCAGTTCAATAGATTTTCTGGTACAAAAATTCCACTATATTATGCAGTGTTACTACTTGTTGTTTTGCATGAATATCTACCCATTTGTACAGGGAATAAACTTAGTTAATGCCTAATTAGGCTGGCGACCTTATCATTATCAAATTGGTGGCATCTTCAGTGTTGCTTTTGGTCTATCCAGACGTGTAATTGCATTTCGAACTTACTTGACGTAACATTGTTTTTACCGAGTGGGTGTAAGTCTGATTTGCCACCATTCAGGTACACGCGGTCGATATCTGTAAGAAAATCCTTTCTCATAAGGTGAAACCCGCTCACTTACCATAGTACAGGCTTTAATGAGCACTGTGTGCCCCAGGCGCGGAGGTTACAGAGTGATATGGAAATTGGGCTCTCCCTTAAAATCCCAGGATCTTGTTCCTTTTCTCCGGACATTTTTTCACCAAACAGTAAGCCCACATCTATAACTGAGCTACTGTCATGAAATAAGACGTCTGAATCTGACTGAATAATAATCTATTGGCTCTTTGATCAGTTTTCTTCCTTTTTTTATCACACTGATGCAGGTAAATCTACCTTGCGTCGTTCTGTTTCTGCAGCATGCTCTCTTATTTCTTTGGCATGTGTTTCCTTTTGAATAACAATCTTTCTTTTGGCACAGATTCGTCTTCTATTCGTTCTCTATTGGGTGTCGACATTTCAGTGCTTCGCTGGAACGTTTTCTCCTAATATTTATTTTAGGCAGTGGTATTACATCTTCAGGTGAGACAATTGTAAGTAGGCTGTTTAGGTTTTTATTTTGTTAACGTCACGTAGCGCTGTGTATGAAAATCACTGGGTATGCTATGTGCAGTCTGTGGTTGGTTGGCATTGTTGGAATATTCCCTATTGTAGTGTTGTTGGGCAGCTGGATGTGAACCACGTAGCGTTGCGCAGTTGGAGATGATCCGCCAGCAGTGGTGGATGTGGGAAGAGAGACGACAGAGTTTTGAGAGCGGGCGATCTGGACTTGTGTCCGTCAGAAAAAAATTTGTAAGACTGGATGTCATGAACTTCCGTCTCTCTCTCTCTCTCTCCATTATATATATATATATATATATATATATATATATATATATATATATATATATATATATATATATATAATGACTTTTGAACACTATTAAGATAAATACATTGTTCGTTCTCTATCAAAATCTTTCATTTGGTTTGATAACTATGCCTATCAGTAGTAAATGCCTTCAGTAGTTAGAATCATTTCTTTAGATGGCATTATTGGCGCTCGCTGTATTGCAGTAGTTCGAGTAACGAAGATTTTTGTGAGGTAAGTGATTCATGAAAGGTATAGGTTATTGGTAGTCACGACCATTCTTTTGTAGGGATTATTGAAAGTCAGATTGCGTTGCGCTAAAAATATTGTGTGTCAGTTTAGTGATGATCAGTATAAGTAATGAGGGAAACGCCAAAGTACGTTCAGTTTTGCTGAGCTGTTCGAAAAACAAATAACTTAAGGTGTTTACCAGCACAGTAATTCATAAATTTTTCTAAGGGTAGGTTTCACAATTTCTTGCCGTGTGGGTTGAATATCATCTGTTTCGGCTGTTGGCACTGAGGAATTATAATCACTTTGTTGGTGCTACGGGGATTTACGTCGTTTCACCGCTTTCAAACACAGGCATCTTGTTGATTTAGGGGACAAACTGGAACAATTATCTCGAAGCGCAAGTAAAGCTCAAATGGAGCAGTGTCAACTAGGAATCCATCGATTCTTCTTTTCAGATTCTACATTACACAGTGTTCAACTATAACATCTGAAAAGTTACATGTAGGTATTAAAAACAGACTTACCTCATTTTCTTATCTCTGGAGCGACCTGCCAGGGCTTTCATGGAAACAATGACACAAACCTGCCACTCGTTGGTGAACTCGTGTATCGATGGTTGGCAATTTAAAATCGGTTTTTACCCCACGTGTGGCTTTACCCTCTCCTACCCTAAAGTAATTTCGCCCCGTTCTAAACTTACATCTCTCTTTGTTCTAAAAAAAAGGTATGTATGCTTCTTTAAATATGAAAGAATACATGCACCTTCTCTATAATTAGTCACTTGGTCACATATAGAAAACAAGGTTGCTGTTTTTCGTTACGGAAAAATTGATAAGCAAATAAAATAAAAATCTTTTCCTTGGTTGTATAATTGTACTTTCTTATTACCATAACGCTGCTTTGAGGTCGTAAAGTGTTAATAAGTTCAAGTGACGTGACGAGTAAAAATATGAATCATAAATGCAAACGAAGAAGCAGAAGATTGAGCACACTTGACACTGGTCTTAATATCGCACGTGTCAGAGACAGGGATACTGAGCCCCTGCGTAGTTTGCAAAATTGTTTCGATGATTTCGTTTCTTGTGGAGTTCATGGTGTAATGTTGTTAGCTTAAACTTAAATCCCGTTAAATTCGACGTTTCTGATGTTAGTCCGTAGTGTGCGAATTCGCACGATACCCTGATTATCATACTGCTTTTCTGGACTGGGTATTGCATTTGGTGTGGTGTTACAAGTTCCTGTAGGCTGGTACATTGCAATGCTGTTCACAGTAGAGATGCAAGTTTTCATTACGTCCATTACCATATTATGCATGCTTGCTCGTATGTGAACCAGTTATAAGTATATCGTCTTAATTACACTTGTCACAACTCGGTGAATCCGTAGGTTTGGTAGAGTATAACTTCCTGCGCTCCACAATCGTGTCACTGACGACTGTATACTATTCTGTCTACCGTCTGATGTAAACTGGAGTTTGTGAACGTTCTTCGACACTTCCGACTAATGGACGAGACGGGTATTTAGCCTCCGTTGTGATAGGACTTGAGTTTTTCTTAGTATGGTGACACCACGTATTTGCGTTACACGTTTTGTCTTCCTGGCTTACTTAGCTCTTCTGAGAAAGCTGAGGCCTGAAAGGTATTTTGGCAACACTGACGTATGCTTCTTAACTTTGTAGCTGTATCTTTACGAGTAGAATTATTACTGTAGTAAAGATTAATTTTAAGTTTTTATCGACATTTTATAGAAGTAATCCTCTGCATTTTGCGCCAGTCTCTATTCATTTGGTCCCACGTTCTTCATAGGGTAATGTGAGTGTGCTGCATTTTACTTTGAAAGTCTTTCCATGTCATACGAAATATGTAGTAGCTGGAACTAGATATTTGGCTATTAGAAACTACGTAACAAACTCATCACTAGTGCCACTTTCGAGATCATATCAAAACTCATCAGAAAGTAGCTATACCCAGGAACAACTTTTGTTCAATATCGACCGCCACTTAGTAGTCTGCATCTTTTGTAGGTCTGACACAAGGTTTAGCCCTTGAATTCGTGTAATTGTCGTTGGACCTAATCACTGGTTTTCTTGCAGCTGTAACCCTTTCTCTAAGGTAATTATCTTGATTTTTTTCAGTTCATCACGGCTCCTGTTGTTTCATAGTGAGCGTTCAGCAAATGTTTTATGTGCGTTATCTGGTCTTGTATAGAGACAATTACTCTCAGGTCATTTTTGAGGGCTCTAAATTCTATTTTATTGTCCGCAGCTCGTGGTCTTGCGGTAGCGTTCTCGCTTCCTACGCACGGGATCCCGGGTTCGATTTCCGGCGGGGTCAGGGATTTTCTCTACCTCTTGGTGACTGGGTGTCGTGTTTTCATCATCATTGACTTGCAAGTCGCCAAAGTGGCGTCAACCAAAAAGGACTTCCAATACGGTGGCCGAACTTCCCCGCAAGGGGCCTCCCGGCCAACAATGCCATACGATCATTTCATTTCTATTTCATTTTCTAATAAAGTCAAGCCTGGAAGCGAGCTGTAAAGATCCCTTAGGAGAGGTTCGAACGCAATCGCTTAGAGGGACGTCGACAGTGGACAACCCCGACGGATTGCCTAGCAAATGTAATGCGGATGATGACAACACAACACACAGTACCGAGCGAGGTGGCGCAGTGGTTAGCACACTGGACTCGCATTCTGGAGGACGACGGTTCAATCCCGTCTCCGGCCATCCTGCTTTAGGTTTTCTGTGATTTCCCTAAATCGTTTCACGCAAATGCCGGGATGGTTCCTTTGAAAGGGCACTGCCGATTTCCTTCCCAATCCTTCCCTAATCCGAGCTTGCGCTCCGTCTCTAATGACCTCGTTGTCGACGGGACGTTAAACACTAACCACCACCACTACAACACCCAGTCCCTGAGCGGAGAAAATCTCCGACATTCTGTCACGCTGAACCACTAGACAACGAGCTATGGACTTCTCTGAGATGAAGACGGGATGCTGGTCCATCATTTGCCTAAAAGCGAGTGCATAACGGCGTCTAAACAAGCGCACTGATGCTGACCCGTGTACCAAACCAACGATAGTGGATCCGCCACGCGAATGGAATCCGCGTCTGACTCACATCCATGTCTCGCAAATTAAGGCTCCGTGACTTAAGGCGAACGTGCAGGTCCTAACGTCACTCTTGATACTGGAAGAAACAGTGAGGAAAAATTAGGAGACATTCATAGGATTTGTCGAACTGTAAAAAGCGTCTGAGAATGCGAAATACTGCAAGACGTTCGAAATTCTGAGAAAAATCGGCGTCAGCTACAAGGAAAGGCAGGTATTATCCAATAGGTACAAGAACCTATATCGGACAGTAAGACTGTAAGAACTCGTATTGAAGAAGATGTAAGAAGGATGGAGTCTTCCGCCATTACTGTTTAGTCTATACAGAGAAGAGGTAATGATGAAAATAAAGGAAAAATTCAAGAGTATGACTGATTGCAGGATGGATGGATGGGTGGATGTCAAGGATAAGGTTGGCGGCAGACACCGCTACCCTCATCTGAAGAGAGGAATGAACAAGCTAATGAGTGCAGAATGTGGACTGAGCATAAACCGAAGAAGTATGAAAGTAATGAGGTGTAGCAGAAACAGAGTACAACGTAAAAGCTCAACAACAAAATTAATAAATACAAAGCAGTTAAAGTTAAGTAATTCTGCTACCGTGAAGGCAAAATAACTCATGACGGAGGAAGTGGCGAAGACATAAAATGCTGACTAGCACTAGATAAAAGCATTTTTGGCAAAGAGAAGTCTACTAGTATCAAACACAGGCATTTAATGGAGGAAGAAAAGTCCGACTAAAGCTCATCACTTCGTGATAGTGAATCACGGACTTTGGGACAACTGGAAAATAAAAAGACCGCAGTCTTTGAGACATGGTGCTTCAGGAGAGTATTGAAAATTAGATGGGCTAGTAAAATAAGGAATGATGATGTTTCCCGCAGAATCGGTGAAGAAAGGAGAATTTATGGGAAACACTAACAAGAACAAGTTACAAGGTTAGACATGTGTTACGACATTAGGAAGTACTCTTCCATGATACTACCGGAAGCTGTAGGAGGAAGACAGACACTGGAATACTTCTAACAAATAATGGACGTAGGCTGCAATGAAGAAGCCAGCACAGGAGAAAATTCGTGGTGGCCCGCCGCATTATGAGACTGAAGACTAAAAAAAAAAACAAAAACGGAATAATATCCAGGCAGTAGCCTTATTACGAAAATTAACACACCCATGGAACTAAATTACAGAGACTGTGAAGATGATAAGTGATTGCAAGAGAAACCGCCTTAAGCGGAATCGGTAGGATGTATTGATTTACCTGTATGTAATTCGAAAGAAAACGTCTGATTTAAGCGATGCTGTTAATTACTGCAGCTGTTCTCAAAGTGGCTCAGAGGCCTCATATGCTAAACATTTAAAGAGGATATCGAGTTAAAAATAAAACAGAACAAGTCATTAGATGCATTATAAAAGTGGGGAAAAGGATGAAACCGTAAAATCTTATACTGACGCTTATTGGGCTAATCAATCTTGGGATAGGACGTACTGAGATGGCGTTACTCAAGAGTGACCTGGCCTCTTAAGGTCATTGTTGACTAACGTTATCTCACTACGTCCTATCTCAAGTTTGATTCCTTTTATTTTACAAGAAGCCTATTTCGGTTGAATTTCCATAACCAGGCTATTTTAAGTAATTTGTAATAATTCTGATACAGTGTTTCTAATCTGAAAAGTAGTTATTAAATATATTTCATTATTGTACATTTTTACGTACGTGTAATGATTTTGACAACCGTGTGATATCGGTGGTTCTGTCACTATCTATTTGCTTGTTAGTTACATACCGTATATGTTACTGTAGTTGCAATGGTTTATTATAGCCCCATCTGACTTATTACTTTATGTAGAAGTCAGATTAGGTTCTTTATTTTGGTAAATTTTGACAGACTGATTGACAGATAAACCAGTCACATTGTATGTTCGCAGCCAGTACTGTTTATCTTATCTGTTATGTAGGTATTGATCGGTGGTTGTCTCTGAAAATAGATTATAATGACAGCATCCAGCTATTCCATATGCATCAATACCTACATAACAGCAGTGACACACAGTACTGTCAGTAGCCATACAATGTTACAGGATTACCTATCGAACACTCTAAAGTCCCCTTAAAAAAATTATTAAACTACTGGGCTGGTAAACCCCATACATTATTTGATTTTCAAACAGCTGAACAAAACTGAACGTACTCAGACATTCACTAAAGTGACACACAATATTTTTATCGCAACGCAATCTGACTTTCAGTAATCCCTACAATAGAATGGCCCTGACTAACAAGAACCTATACCTTTCATGAATTCTTACCTCAAAAAAATCTTCGTTACTCGAACCACTGCAATACAGCAAGCGGCACTACTGCCTGCTAAATAAAAGATTCAAGCTACTGAAGACGCTAACTACTGATAGGCATAGTTAGCAAAAGAAAGATTTTGATAGAGAACAAACAATGTATTTTACCTTAATAGTGTTCAAAAGTCATAATATATATATCAGTCCTTGACATCCAGTATTACAAATTTACTCTTGCTTAATGACACACGTCCAGATCGTCCGATCTCAAAATTCCGCCATCTCTCTCCCCACATCCATCACTGCTGACGGCTCACCTCCAACAGCGCAACGCTTTGCGCTGTTAACAGCCAACTGGTCAACACTACAATAGCCAACAACAATGCAAACCAGCCACAGACTGCACGCAGCACAGCCAGTGATTTTCATACAGAACACTACGTGGCGGTGGCGTCACCAATATAAGAACCTAAACAGCTTACTTACACGGCAACAGCCTACTTACAACACGTTGTCACGAATATAGCGTTAAAAAGTACACAATGGAATAAGTCAACTACGGCGGTAAAGTTTATCTTTAAAATTAGCAATAACATACTAAAATTATGTACCAATTACATACAGATAATCTGCTAGCTGCAATTCAGTCGAAACGTGTCTATTGTAAAATAAAAGCAATCAAAGTTAGTAGCGTGCTCGTAATTATAAATCATAATGAATCAGGTTATCTGATTGAAGATTTTAGACGACCCGGTGTTAACCTTGTTGTAAATTGTGAGCACCGTCTTCCTAGTTGACAACACTCGCTTCCTCAGTGCCGCAGGAACACGTCTCAGGTCTGACGAACAGTCAGGTGCCCTGTCCTACCCTCAGTATACCGCTATATCACCATATCTAAACCCCCATTGCAGATGTCGGAGGCTATATAGAACGGCGGGTGAAACATAGCAATTAGCATTCCTGTAATTTCACAGCTTCGTGGGCTCTAATCATCGATGATGGCTTCAGCGGAATACGGCGTACTTCAGGTAACTGTGCACCCCTCTCCTTGGCCGGTTTGAAGTTATTATCAACGTAAGAGGCGATATCACACACAACATTGTCATATCTCTTATGGGACACAGATTTGTTTTCAGTATAATTATATGGTAACTTAAGTATCTCGTCGGATATAGCATTTACGATAGAGCCTCATATGAGAATTATAACATACCGAAAACCACTCACACATCTAGAAAACAGGGTGTATACATTATGGAAAATGTATCCATTCATAGGAGATAACTTAAGAAATAATCTTTGTGGTTCCGTCACGAAATAATGTTGGGGGCAGTAGGATCATTCTGCAGTCAGCTTCAACGACGCTTTTCGCAATAGTTTTCCTCGGAATCCCTCCAGGAATTCCTATTTGAATTTTTGAAGCATCTCCATAGTACTTGATTGTTGTTCGAACCTACCGGTAACAAATCTAGCTGGCCGCCTCGAACTGCTTCAATATCCGGTGCGGATCCAAAATACGCGAGCGTCACCGAAGAATAGGTCGTACCGGTTTCCTGTGAGCAGTCACTCTTACAGATGAAACACTTTCACAGATTCTCCCAATAAACCGAAGTCTACCATTCGCATTTTCTACTTCAATTCCCACACGCTCGTTCCATTTCATATCGCTTTGCCACCTTAAGCCGAGATATTTAAAAGACGTGGCTCTTTTAAGCAGGCCACTACTAATCCTGTATCCGAAAATTACGGGTTTGTTTTTCCTACCCATCCCCATTAACTTAGAACTACCTGCCACACATCACACCAACTAGAAATTCCATCTAAGTCATCTTGTATCCGATTACAGTCGCTCAACCTCGACACCTTCCCGTACACCACTGGATCAACAACAAACAACCGTTGAATGCAGCACACTACGTCCGTCAAATCAATTACGTATACACAGAGTAACGGAGGTCATATCACACTTCTCTGGGGCACTCCTGACGATACCTTTGTCTCTGATGAAGACTCGCTGTTGAGGACAACATAATGGGTTCTACTACTTAACTAGTCATTATATTCGAACTCAGAATACGTCTTAGAGTTCTGCAGCAAAACAATGTTAAGTATGTTGGTGTAACTTTGGGGGTCCTTTCTCTTGCTCTTCTTATGTGCAAGAGTCACAAGCGCTTTTTTCAAGCCGCTTGGGACTTTCCACTGGGAGAGAGATTAGCGATAAATAAAGGCTAAGTGGTGGGATTATGCGGAATTTACGTTTAGGCGAACATTACATTGTTCACAAACGATTTGCGTTTGCGTTTCCTACTTTTGCTTTTTTAACTTGCAAGATATTCCTATTATGGAGCTATGTAATAAAGAATGCGTGCAATCCTGTCTGACGAGTATCCTCCAAAAATTCACTGTTCCTTTCTGCTAGATTTTTGAGATATTTTATTTCCTGCGTCACAACCGGAATATAAGTTTCGTTTTAAGTTCTTTTGTCAGTTTATACTTTTTTCCCCACGAAAATGCTGTTACCCACATTACGTTTCTGAACACTGAAGAATAAGACGTGACCCTCTACTTAATATATCGCCTTTGCGTGTTATCCCACTAATGCCGTTCATATTTCCTGTGTCGCTAATGACATTGCTATCCCCAGTGAAAATGAGGAAGAATTACAGGCCCTGTTGGATGGAATGAAGAGTCTAATGAGTACGTAATATCGATGGAGTGCAACCCAAACGAACACCGAAGTAATGAGGAATAGCAGAAATGAGACGAGCGGGAAACATAACGTGAAGTTTGGTGCCCACGTAGTTGCGCTACCTTGGAAGTAATGTAACACAAGTGGCCGAAGCAGACTGGCTTGGGCAAGGAGGGCAAATCTGCCAAAAGTAGTCTACAGGTGTGGCTGTCTGTTAAATTCATAAAAGATTGGAATCGAGCCGATCTGGTGCCACAAAAGAATGCTGAATGTTAGTGGGACTGATAAGATATTACATGAAGATATTCTGAGCAGGACCGATGAACAACGAAATATATTGATATCATTGGCAATGAGATGTTGAGACAAGCTCTGTGGTGAAAGTGGGACCCTTAGAGCAACCTGTAGGAGCATCAGACCATCCAAGAGACAGGTGAAAAGGAAATAAACCAACATCTGTTATGCGAGCTATAAAAGTTTACTTTAATTTATTAAATACAGAAAGTTAAAAGAATTGTTTATACAGTCCTAAGAATGGCATGTTGCACCACATTTCGACGTTTGTCTGTGAATATATACATAAAGTTCATTGAAAATATAACGTGCAGCACTTCATTAAAGAAAACGTTTTTGCCTTGGACCACGCAGCACATATCACAAAATGTGAACACTGCTTTGTTGTCTTCTCGTCTAGTCATCGGTAGACGTTTACTCGCACTCCACCTTTATTTTGGCATATGTAAGACAGACAATACAAATACATAAGAAACATTTCTGTAGTTTTGCCAAGCGTTGAGAGAAAGTAGATTTCCAAATTATTTTTATACTGGCATTGATTTCTTGTCTCCCGTGAGATGCTCTCAAATGAAAACAAGCAGATGGGATAAAATGTAAGTAAACCGTTTGTTAGTTCAAAATTAATAGCCATAACTCCTAACATTCAATGCGTTCATGGTAAAATGTTTACCATTGCCTGCAGAATCGTGATGGTCGCCCTTCGGCCAGAGCACATCCACAGCCAAATCTCTTCGTTACGGATACAAAAAATATGTAATTCGAATAGGGAAGGATCGGAACTGTATGGAGGATGTGTAAGGGCATCCCGCAAAACTACTGTAGCTTATTAGAAACGATCATGGCAACATGTGGGCGAGCACTATATTGTAACGTAATGATGCCATGCGTCAACATCCGCTGGCGTCTGGACATGATGGCAAGCTGAACTTTTTGCAATGTCTCTACAGGGGAAGCCGTTATACGTCCTCCATATTTCCCCATGCGGTTTCCACATTTTAGCAGCCCTCCAGAGACTGTTCAGTGGACAACCGCAAACATTTTTCCAGCGAACCGCTGGCTATGAAGACAATATTTTGACACAAATAGTGAGCTGCATTACACAGTAAAATATTGTCGAAAAGCACTGGCGACTGTTATCTGCAACGAGGGAATTAGGTACAACGCTACGATAGATGTCTAAGTCTGAGCGGCGACTGTGTAGAGAAGTAACTGGAAGGTGTAGTTAACCGTTGCAAATAAAACAGTTTTGATTTTCACGGTGGTTTCCATTTCGCGACCTATCGTTCCTTACTTTCCGAACAGCCTTCGTAGCCTCAACTCAAATAAGAAAAAAGAAGAAAACAAGAAAAACGATGCACTACGAAGAAGATATGCGTATTGGTTACAAAATGATATTCATATAGCTCGAACATGTAAAACCGGGAACTTTGGTGACCGATTGATGGATGTGTTACGCAGCAGCGTAGATTCACCGGGCAGATTCGAAGGAGAATAAGCTCGGGATACCAGGCCACAAAGTGTTTGCGAATATCATTCCTTGTACTCAGTCGGACAGTAACTATGCCTCGCAGACAGGCGTGTGAACAGTATAAGGAGATGTCCAAAGTACTTACGGGCATTCAGCCAGGTTGAATTTTCGACAACTGCCGATATTTCGGCGGATGCACCCTCCACCATTTTCAAGGCGATGTGTGCATCTGATGATGGTAACGCTGGTTGGCTCAAAGGAGACGGTTGGAGTAATCGGGAATTGTTGGACATAAGATTAGATTAGATTAGATTAGTACTTGTTCCATAGATCATGAATACGACACTTCATAATGACGCGGAACGTCTCAGGTTAATAAAAGGTCTCTATACAAGATATTACATTACACAAAATATTACATTTTTAATTTTTTAGTGGGGTTTGGAGAAATTACCAACTTTCTATATCCAAAAACTCATCTAATGAGTAGAAGAAGTTGCCATTAAGAAATTCTTTTAATTTCCTTTTAAATGCTATATGACTATCTGTCAGACTTTTGATGCTATTAGGTAAGTGACCAATGACATTTGTGGCAGAATAATTTACCTCCTTCTGAGACAAAGTTAGATTTAACTTTGAGTAGTGAAGATCATCCTTTCTCCTAGTGTTGTAGCCATGTACACTACTATTACTTTTGAATTAGTTCGGACTGTTAATAAGAAATTTCATAAGTGAATGTATATATATATTATGAGGCTACAGTGAAGATCTCTAGCTCTTTAAATAAGTGTCTGCAGGATTATCTTGGATCAGCTCCAGCAATTATTTTGATTGCACGTTTTTGTGCAATGAACACTCTTTTACTCAATGATGAGTTACCCCAGAAAAGGATGCCATACGAAAACAGAGAATGCAAATAGGCGTGGTAAGCTAATTTACTGATATGTATATCGCCAAAATTTGCATAATCAACATCATCATCATCATCATCATTAAGACATTATGCCTTTCAGCGTTCAGTCTGGAGCATAGTCCCCCATATAAAATTCCTCCATAGAGGTGCCTTTTCTGATGTTAAGCCTATTATTTCAAAACCATTCTTAACCGAATCCAGGTACCTTCTCCTTCGTCTACCCCGACTCCTCCTAACCTCTACTGCTGAACCCATGAGTCTCTTGGATAACCTTGCTTCTCCCAAGTGTGTAACATGACCCCATCGTCTAAGCCTGTTGCGCTGACTGCTACATCTAAAGAGTTCATTCCCAGTTTTTCTTTGATTTCCTCATTGTGGACACCATCCTGCCATTGTTCCCATCTACTAGTACCTGCAATCACTCTAGCTACTTTCATTTCTGTATCCTCAACCTTATTGATAAGGTAACCTGAATCCACCCAGCTTTCGCTCCCATACAACAAAGTTGGTCGGAAGATTGAACGGTGCACAGATAACTTAGTCTTGGTACTGACTTCGTTCTTGTAGAAGAGAGTAGATCGTAGCTGTGCGCTCACTGCATTAGCTTTGCTACACCTCGCTTCCAGTTCTTTCACTATGTTGCCATCCTGTGAGAATATGCATCCTAAGTACTTGAAACCGTCCACCTGTTCTAAGTTTGTTCCTCCTATTTGGCACTAAATTCATTTATATTTCTTTCCCAGTGACATTAATTTCGTTTTGGAGATGCTAATCTTCATACCATAGTCCTTACATTTCTGATCTAGCTCTGAAATATTGTTTTGCAAACTTTCAATCGAATCTGCCATCACAACTAAGCCCATCCGCATATATAAGACTGCTTATTTTGTGTTCACATATCTTAATCTCACCCAGCCAGTTTATTGTTTTCAACGTATGATCCATAAATAATATGAACAACAGTGGAGACAGGTTGCAGCCTTGTCTTACCCCTCAAATTACTCTAAACCATGAATTCAATTTACCGTCAACTCTAACTTCAGCCTGACTATCCATGTAAAGACCAAAATTTGCAATGATCCTAATATAAATAGCTGAACTCAAACGTTTCAGCAGATCCACAGTGTGTTTTTTCCAGTTCAACCCCTCATCAATGCATACACCTAGAAATTTTAAATATTCTACCTTAGCTACCGATTTCTGATCGAAGCCTATATTAGTTAATTGTGTCATTCCATCTACCGTGTGGAACTGTACATGTTGTGTTTGTTCAAGTTCAATGAGAGCCCATTTGCAGAGAACAACTTAATGATTTTCTGAAAAACATCATTTACAATTTCATCAGCTAACTCTTGTCTCTTGGGTGTGACAGGTATTCTTGTATCACTGACAAAAAGTACCAGCTTTGCATCTTCGTGAATAGAGTATGACAAGTAATTAATATATATTAATAACAGCAGAGGACCCAAGACCGAACCTTGCTGCATCCCATTCTTGATAGTCTGCCACTTTGAGAAATCACCTTTTTTTCATATTATGTAAACTGCTTACTTCAACTTTCTGCACTCTTCCTGTTAGGTATGATTTAAACCATTTGAGCACTGTCCCGTTCATACCACAGTGCTTAAGCTTATCTAGAAGTATTCCAAGATTTACACAGTCGAAAGTCTTTGATAGATTACAAAAAATCCCAGCGGGTGACTTCCGGTTGCTCAAAGCATTTAATATTTCATTATTTTATTTAATATTTCATTGGTGAAAGTATATATATATAGCATTTAGCGTTGAGAAATCCTTCTGGAAACCAAGCTGACGTTTTGTTAAAACTTTATTTTTCCAAAGGTGTGAAGATACTCTACAATACATTACTTTTTCAAGAATTTTGGATAAGGCAGTCAGAAGAGAGATTGGGCGGTAGTTGTTGCCATCAGACGTATTCCCTTTTTATGCAGCGGTTTAGCAATGGCACACTTCAGTCTATCTCGCAAAATACCTGCTTCATAAAGCTATTACACATCCCACTTATTTCTTGGGAACAAGCTTTTATAATCCTGAACAGAAGCAATGCCACTGTGTGACGATGTTGGTATGATTGGATGAAACATGGCCGAACACATTGTCACGAAGGAATCGGTCGACATAGAGAAACGACAGCAAGTGAGGAACTTGCAATCGCCAAAGGCGAACTTACAGCCGCTGATTCACTATTATCACCGATACGATGTGCAACTAGCGATTCACTGACCATAATGACCGTTAACAGGTGGCACATAGCAATGGGGCTCTGCTTACGGCTCCTTCAACGACTATCACTGATATCGGCAAACAATCAGGCCGTTTTGCTCTAGTATCGGGCACATTTGTCCTGCAATCTCATCGGCCAGTATAGAATTGTCTCCTTAGATAGGTCCCGCTTCTGTCTGGGCCCCGATGACCAACGAAGCCCCGTCTAGAGACACTCCAGACGCAGTGCGATACCAACCTGACTGTTGTCAGCCATACACCGCGACAGCCAGGAGTGATGGTCTGGGCTGCCACTTAATTTCATTACAGGACACCTTTGATTGTCATCCCCAGTAACCTTACAGCACAGCGGTACGTCAACGATATTCTATGTCGTGTTTTGTACCCATCATGGCTAGCCATCCTGGGCTTATATTTCAGCATGAAAATGCTCGCCCGCACAGGGTAAGAATTTCTGCTACTCGTCTTCAAACTTGCTGGACACTACCTTGGTCAGAAAGGTAGCAGTATCTCTCTCCAGTTGAGATCATTTGGAGCATCGTGGGCAGGGGCCTCCAATCAGCTTGGGATTTTGATGATTTAACATTCCAAATGGACATAAATTGGCAAGATATCCTTCAGGATAACGCCCAACAACTATGTAACTCAATAGCAAGCCGAACAACTCCTAGCATAAGGGCCTAAGATGAACCACTGCCTTGTTGACTTCCTTAATTTGTGAAGCTATTTCTGTGTATGAATGATCCAGCTTTTCTGAAACTATGATCATTTGTTTGTCTGTACGTGTACATCACATTTACTGATTTTGCTCCCATACGGATAATTCCTAAGTAGTGCATCGTTTTCTGTTTCCTTTTTGTTTTTGAGTTTAAAGTGTACATAAATTTTTATTTGGTGTGCCTGTCCTTGAATCCTACTAATAAAATCTGAAAATGTAACTGGATGAAAGACAGGAATGAATAATAAAGTATAATTTAGAGCGTCGTCAGCAGACTAAAAACAGACCCCGATCATAAATACACTACTGTCCAGTAAAACTGCTACACCACGAACATGACGTGCCACTGACGCGAAATTTAACCGACAGAAAGACAATGCTGTGATCTGCAAATGATTAGCTTTTCAGAGCATTCACACAAGTTTGGCACCGATCGCGACACCTACAACGTGTTGACATGAGGAAAGTTTGCAACTGATTTCTCATACACAAGCAGCAATTGACCCGGGGCTGCCTGCTGAAACGTTGTTGTGATGCCTCATGTAAGGAGGAGAAATGCGTACCATCACGTTTCCCACTTTGATAAAGGTCGGATTGTAGCCTATCGCGATTGCGGTTTATTGTACCACAGCATTGCTGCTAGCGTTGGTTGAGATCCAATGACTGTTGCAGAATATGGAATCGGTGGGTTCAGAGGGGTAATACGGAACGCCGTGCAGGATCCCAACGGCCTCGTATCATTAGCAGTCGAGATGACAGGCATCTTTTCCGCACGGCTGTAACGGATCGTGCAGCCACGTCTCGATCCTTGAGTCAACAGATGGGGACATTTACAAGATAACAACCTTCTGCACGAACTGTTTGCAGCAGCATGGGCTATCAGCTCGGAGACCATAGCTGCGGCTGCCCTTGATGCTGCATCACAGACAGAAGCACCTGCGATGTAGTGCTGAACGACGAACCTGGGTGCACCAATTTCAAAACGTCATTTTTTCGGACGAATCCAGGTTCTGTTTGCAGAATCATGATGGTCGCATCCGTGTTTGCCGACATCGCGGGGAACGCACAATGGAAGCGTATATTCGTCATCGACATACTTGGCGTATCACCCGGCGTGATTGTATAGGGTGCCATTGGTTAGTCTCGGAGTCTCGGTCACCTATTGTTCGCATTGACGGCACTTTGAACAGTTGGCGTAACATTTCAGATATGTTAAGACTGGTGGTTGTACCCTTCATTCGATCCGTGCGAAACCCTATATTTCAGCAGGATAATGCACGACCGCATCTTGCATGTCCTGTACGCGCCTTTCTGGATACAGAAAATGTTCGACTGCTGCCATGGACAGCACATTCTCCAGATCTCTCACCAACTGAAAACGTCTGGTCAATGGTGGCCGAGCAAGTGGCTCGTCACAATACGCCAGTCACTACTCTTGATGAAAAGTGGTATCGTGTTGAAGTTGCATGGGCAGCTGTGGCTCTTCACGGCATCCAAGCTCTGTTTGACTCAATGCCCAGGCGTATCAAGGCCATTACTACGGTCACAGGTTGTTGTTCTGGGAACTGATTTCTCAGAATCTATGCACCCAAATTATGTCAAAATGTAATCACATGTCAGTTCTTGTATAATATATTTGTCCAATGAATACCAGTTTATCATCTGCATTTCTTCTTGGTGTAGCAATTTTAATGTACAGTGGTGTTTAAAGCAGAAGTCCTCCAGCAGGCACGCTCCGTGACTTGTCGTGAAATGCCCTCTATCTAGGGATGGCTGCATTCTGTATTATTACGCATCTCGTAATGGCACCCGCTGCACCATGAGTTGTCCGAGAGCTGCGTCGACCGACGCAAATAACCTCGCCTACAGTCAGTTGCCGTGCTGGCGCAGCGTTCAGTTACTGAATTGCAGAGGGGAGCAGTGCTGCATGCGGCACATTTCTAGCGCGCCTCTGCTGTTTCATCTGGCCATTCCCTTCCCTTTAAGCCATCAGACCACGCGGCAGCAGTTGCCTTGTAGCAGGAGGCATATTCCGCTCCCATTACTGTTTATTAGTGGGTAAACATCGAGTTCCGCGATACCAGTCGTAGTAATACGAAATTCTTGATGTAAAGCTCCTTAATTCTGATAATTATTTTATTAACTAGCTGATATCGTGTAGGATATAGTCTACAGCAATCCAGGTACACGCAAAGTGGAACGAGCAGGAAACTTGCATAACCCCTAATGATACTTTTGTTCTAGCTTTATATTGTTATTTAATTATTTTTAATCATAGTCATTCAGCATTAAATCTTTATATCTGAGTGTTGCAATCGTAATTAAGCAGAAATAATGAGGGCCACCTGCTGGAATGAAAACAGAATGCACGACAATCATTTTTTCTCGTTTTCTCCACAGATAGTTAACTTATATTAGCCTGTCAAAACACAATCAAGAAATAATTAAGATCTTTCCATTATTTCGATTAAACCAGGAGATTATAAAATGCCCATATGTCTTATTTAACTGCCTTGCTGCTGTGGACATACCTTTTCCCGTGAGATCACCGAAGTCAAGTGCTGTTGGGCGTTGACGGCACTTGGGTGGGTGACCATCCAGGCCGCCGTGCGCTGTTGCCATGTTTCGGGGTACACTCAGCCTAGTGATGCCAATTGAGGAGCTGCTCCACCGAATAGTAGCGGCTTTGGTCAAGAATACCATCTTACGACTGGGAGAGCGGTGTGCTGACCCCATGCCCCTCCAATCCGCATCTTCCACCAAGGATGACACGGCGATCGGATGGTACCATTATGCCACTCGTGGCCTAAAGGCGGAGCGCATGTCTCTTATTTGTGACATGATCCATTCAGACATGATCCATTCAGCTAGCACGGGACGCATGACATAGTACAAATTATAATCAGTGGTTATAATGGATCTTCAGCTACCTGAGCTACTTTAGAGAGAGAAGTATTTAGCCCATAGGTAACCAACTTTAGAAGAATGATGTTCAGACTGTGCGCTGCAGGATTTGTGCTTTTAAGAGTGTTTCTGTCTTGACTTGCCGTTTGGATCCGCTACTGGTACGGCTACGTAGGGTTGAAATACAAGCATCAGTATGAATTGCAGTTACAGACACTCGACATGGGTCCGAAAAAGTTGAGGAGGACAGTACTCTTAAACTTGTTTTATCAAAACAGTAACAATAGTACTCAGTATAGCTCTTCGCGAGTATTGACGTATTAAAGTGATACGGAGGGCTCCTCTTTCCGCCTGGGGTTGATGAACGTGATTCGGAAGTTGGTTTCGAAGACGGGAAGCATTAGCTGGCGCACATCAAGAGCCCGTTTCGCCTGGTGATCGTGTCGAGAAGAAGGTACGCCAACATCCAGCTTCTGCCACAGCGACGGCCGACGATGAGTGACTGTCGCCACCTCCCCGATCGACGACTTCAAACATTCAACCAACCAACAAGGAAGACTGGAAGCACATGAATGTTTATAACTGTACGGCAGACCTCAGCTTTTCAAACTGTTTCAAAATTACAGCAACGTAGCATGAACCTTGGTTGATCATTGTCCCAATTTCATTACCAAGCAGGGTCCCTTCCTTTTCCGGAATGAACCAGAGTATCATTGAAATTCAAACGCCAGCATTAAAGTAATATCATTCCATTTCACTGCTTTAATTTCAAAGTTCAGTTAAAGTATTCATAGCTGGCTACAGTATTTAGATTACACAAGCACAAATTAAAAGTGCGAGTTTTGTTACCTTATTTTAGCTTACCTGTGGCTGCAGCTCTGCTTGGTAAGTGCTAAATTTTACTATTGTAAATTGTTCAGAATCATTTAATTCAAGTTCAAAGTTAAATCCCTTATTTCTAAATTGCATAGGTTCAAGTAGCTTTCGAAATGATTGTTGAGGTAGCCCAAGACTAACCTTATTTTCTTGAATTTCGTAGTACTTCAGAAACAAATAATTTTAGTCACTAAGTTAACTTTCAATTTTCCGGTTTTATTAATTCTTTTGCTCTATTAATTTAGAGTGTAGCGAAATTTATTACTTCTAACAAACATTCAGTTTTCACACAACATGTGTCAACCTTCAGCTGTCACGCTTTTAGTGCTAATTATATGTGCATTAATCTTTCATTTTCAGTTATTATAGTAGTTGTCCATAGGACTGGCGACCGTGATTCTCCCCAAATCTCAAATATTTAATTAACGCCTATTAATTTTTAACGTAACGACCGCACATTTACTTTCTTTATTAATTTTAGCCTTTTCAAAATTAATTTCCACCAATTTAATTTGCATTTTTCGTTTCATTTAGATGTAACCCTTTCCTCCCTCTTTAGCGACAAATTAACTTCGGTGACGATTGCTTTTCCCAAATTTCCATTAGGTACACACGGTTTAAGGTCGATAAGTGAGGGGGAGGTTACACACGTACTATATCACGACAGCTGAACATTCCACGGTACACAGTTATAAAACTGGTGGAAAAATTGTCAGATGGTCGATCTAGTGTAGTTTCAAGCTGCCACGGAGGTAGATGATAGTCACATTGGGCAAGTTTTATACTCTTCGACGTAAATATGGCAAGCCATTCACAAATTTTACCGTCTCAAGTGAAAATTAAAATGTGTTTCTTACAATTGGTTATTGGTTGTTTCGCTTCCGCTTATCCATACAAATATTTCCACACAAGTTTTTTTGTCCTACGTTCACTTGCTTTCTTATGATGGCCCTCTGAAACAGCGACAGTATGATTATAACCACACTGCGTTATAAAAAACAAAACACATGTCTAACCTAATCCCCCACACATACACACCACATCCACTCACCCACAGAACCATGCACAGACACACACACACACACACACACAGACACACACACAGACACACAGACACACACACACAAACCTATTACCAGGGTAATCCCAGAAGCCTGGTCTCCTATTTTTTTATAAGTACTGAACTCTGGTTGTGTGGCAGTTGGTTACACTGTTACGAATACGGGCGTACACATTCTCCATGACAACGCTCGCCCACACATTGCTCGGCAGACCGTTGCTTTCCTGCGACAGTTTCAGTGGAACATAATAATCCACCCACCCTATAGTCCTGACTTGGCGCCCAGTGACTATCACCGGTTGCCTAGGTTAAAAGAACCGTCGACCGGAAAGCGATTCAGCTCCGACGACGAAGTCAAAGAAGAGGTTCGTAACTTTCTGAACAGCATGGCGGCGAGCTGGTATGACTTGGGCATCCAAAACCCGACACAGCGTCTATAAAAATACATCGACAGAAATGGTTCTTATGTCAAAAAAGAGCTAAATGTTCAAGCTGTAAACTGATGTATACCATTGTAGAAATAAACAGGTCTATGTACTTATAAAAAAAATAGGAGACGTTAATTTTGGGATTACCCTCGTACATTCCACGGATAGAATAGAGTTCTTACATTGTGTCGCAGTTATATAAATTAAATCGAAATTAGTCCAGGCCGGTGCTGACAAGTATGAATACTACCGAGCCGTCAATTTAATAAGTCAGGTTTGCCAAATATATACACTAATTACTTACATGAGATTGGAGGAATGGTGAAGGCGACCTCGGGACCATCAGTTTGGGCTCTGGTGAAATATAGGAACGTGTGAGGTACA
The DNA here is from genome assembly GCF_023897955.1 of Schistocerca gregaria. Classification (NCBI taxonomy): domain Eukaryota; kingdom Metazoa; phylum Arthropoda; class Insecta; order Orthoptera; family Acrididae; genus Schistocerca; species Schistocerca gregaria. The sequence goes on from NC_064927.1 coordinate 483,006,488, forward strand.
CCTAGGTTTATCGCAGGGATAAAATACAGTGAAGGAAACGTTACGTACAACTTGTTCAGACGTGGGACTGCAGTTGTGAGAGTCGACGTGGTTCAAAAGGAAGTGACACTGCTGCAGCCTCTCAATGATAGTCTGTCTGTACAGCGAGCAAGCGACAAAGAAAGCTAAGGCGATATTCAGGAACGAAACTGGAGCTCAGGCAGAAGAAATAAAAACTTGATATTCTCCAATGATTGCAAAGGACTTGGAAGATCAGCAGAACGGAATTGAATGTGTACTGAAGAGGGGTTGTAAAATAAATGTCAACAAAAGTAAGTAGAGGGTAACGGAATGTAGTCGAATTACAATGCTAAGAGAATTAAGTTAGAAAATGAGGCCTTAAAAGTAGTAGATCTGTTTTGCTACTTGCGCACAAAATAACTGATGAGGGCCGAAGTTGAGAGAATATAAAAGGTAGACTACTAGTACAAAGGAAAACATTGCTAAGGAGTAAGGGGTAGTTAACCTCTACTCTCATTTTAAGCGCTACAATGTCTTCTCTAAACGTTTTCGTATGTAGTGAAGCCTTGTGCGGAAGTCAAATGCAACGATAAACAATTGAAACTAGAAACGGATGAAAACCATATACCAGTTTCAACAAAGTACCTGCCGAATACGAGTCGACAAACCTTGATAACTACACTGCTAAGCCGTTGATAATAAGACATTATCTATCTAATACAGAAAGTAATGCAGCCTAAACACATCACGGCGAACCTGAAATAGCATTTCAGTTACACATTTGCACTGCCACTTCCTTTGAGTACGAATATGCAAGCGTCAATCCTACTCCAAGGTGTACCTTAACCACATTATTTGCAGAAATATCCACAATAGCACGAGAAGAGTTGGCACAGATTACAGGTCGTAGTGGCAGTAATTCACACCTAGTCGTCGATAGCATAGCTTCAGCCAGCGGACGCGGCATCAGCAAACGCAGAGCAATCCAGTCAACACCTTGTGAGGGCAACGTGATTAGTGATAAATGTCAAATGAGCTGCTTAGTTAGGGATGATGGATTGTAGCGGCAGAATAAGGCCCAGGTAGCTCCCACCATACGTGGTGTGGTCTGCCAAATATCTGACAGACGTACGCTCTCTCAAGCTGCATATCCACCCATGGGGAGATACCGTTACGCGACCAACTTCAGGAAAAGAGGTGTCATCCGGGACCCCAAAGACATTGGTCGCCTGTGAGTTGCAGCCGTGACCCAACATATAGAGTGATAAATTAAACAGCAGCAGGTCATGCAACTAAAGCAGTAGCAGACAAATGTGGATAAAGGAACGGTATACCGGCACAAGGTCTCCCTCTTATATTTTCTTTTATGGCAAAAGGCAATGGGTCTCATTCCTACTTTGTATTTTCCTTGAGTAATATGGTAAAAGGATGAACACTACTCACTTTATGGCCAATCTATAAATGTACATCTGGACTTGAGCGGACAACTTATTTCAGTAACTTTATCCGTTGCTTCCACTCAGGATACACGGGTCTCCCTCGATGAGGAGCCTCACAGATACTGATAACTGAAACTTCCTGGCAGATTAAAACTGTGTGCCGGACCGAGACTCGAACTCGGGACCTTTACGTTTCGCGGGCAAGTGCTCTACCTACTGAGCTACCCAAGCACAACTCACGCCCCGTCCTCACAGCTTTACTTCTGCCAGTACCTCGTCTCCTACCTTCCAAACTTAACAGAAGCTCTCCTGCGAACCTTGCGCACACCCCACTGCAGAGTGAAAATATCATTCAGGAAACATCCCCCAGGCTGTGTCTAAGCCATGTCTCCGCAATAACCTTTCTTTCAGGAGTTCTAGTTCTGCAAGGTTCGCAGGAGAGCTTCTGTTAAGTTTGGAAGGTAGAAGACGAAGTACTGGCAGAAGTAAAGCTGTGAGGACAGTGCGTGAGTCGTGCTTGGGTACATCAGTTGGTAGAGCACTTGTCCGCGAAAGGCAAAGGTCCCGAGTTCGAGTCTCGGTCCGGCACACAGTCTTAATCTGCCAGGAAGTTTCATATCAGCGCAGACTTCGCTGCAGAGTGAAAATCTCATTCTGGATACTGATAGCTGTTCCATAGAGGCAACTATTTCTAAACGACGTCTGTAGCTAATGTTATTCCTGAAGAGGGACAACAGCCTTATCAGTGGTCTAGATTACGCACAGACGTAGCTTCGTAACATTTGCCAACATAATATTGCTATGCTGAGAGTGAAAACGGATGAAATCGTGGAAAAACTGCAGCCGTCCTGCTTTCGTAAGAAATGCATTTTCACTCTACCCATTTATGAGGTGACAGAAAAAAGATCGCAACACCAAGAAAATGTTGTGCGATATAAACTGAAGTTAATATTCGTTTTTGTTCATCTGAAGGATTAGTCAAACTTAGAGCCAGTAGCGTAAGACTAGCGCTAAGTACACACCTATGAGGATGCAAATCAGGTTTGCTTTAAATGCACGCTCTAATGGTCCTGAGCGTTAGTTCCCATGGTATTGGAGTTTAATGTGAGACAATAATGCCTTGAAGGCGGCAAAGACGCCATTACCAGCACCTCACTGATTTTTAACGAGATCGCGTAATTGTAATAGGTCGATTAGAAGCTAAGGGTTACTTCCGCGATGTTGGCCGGCCGTTGTGGCCGAGCGGTCCTAGGAGCTACAGTCTGGAACCGCGCGACCTCTACGGTCGCAGGTTCGAATCCTGCCTCGGGCATGGAGGTGTGTGATGTCGTAAGGTTAGTTAGGTTTAAGTAGTTCTAACTTCTAGGGGACTGATGAAGTCAGAAGTTAAGTCCCATAGTGCTCAGAACCATTTGAACCGCGATGTTGCAGAAAGACTTGGCAGGAATTTAGGCACTGTACATCACTGATGGCAGCGATGGTTACGAGAATGTACGAGCACAAGAAGACCGGGCTTTGGACAGCCATGTGGTACCACCGACAGGGAAGACCATCGTATTCGGCGTATGGCTCTTGTGCATCGACTGCACCTCCTGCAGCAGTTTGAGCAACAGTTGGCACGACAGGGGCACAGGGGACTGTTAAAAATCGGTTAGTTCAAGAACAGTTCCGAGTCAGAAATCATGTAGCGTGCATTCCACTGACAAACCATCGCCACTCGCGACTTCACTGGTCTTAAGTGAACATTGGAGGGCGACGTGGAGCCCTGTCGTATTTTCTGATGAAAGCAGGTCCTGCCTCGATGCCAGTGAAGACGGTGTTTGTTATAAGTAGGCCACTTGAGGGCGTGCAACCCAGCTGTCTGTGTGCTAGACATACTGGGTCCCATGCAAACCGACTGCAAATCTGTACGTCATCCTGGTGACTGGACCTGTTGTGCTGCCATTCCTTAACAGCACTCCAGGGGGTGTTTTCCAACATGATAACGATCGTCCGCGTACTGCTGATGTAGCTCATCACGCTCTACGCAGCGTCGACATGTCGTCTTGACCTGCCCAATCATCAGATCTGTCTCCATATGGGACATCATCTAACGACAAAGTCAGCGTCATCAACAGCCAACATTAACGGTCCCTATAGGGACCGATCAAATGCAACAGGCATGGAACCCTATCCCACAAACTGACATCGGGCCGCCGTGGAAGACAATGCATGCAAGTCTGCATGTTTGCATTCAACATTCTGGCAGTTATACCGGTTACTAAAGTACCAGCATTTCACATTATCTCGCGCTTCTGTGGCCAAGCGGTTCTATAAGCTTCACTCCGGAAGTGCGCTGCTGCTAGTGTCGCAGGTTCGAATCCTGTCTCGGGCATGGATGTGTGTGATATCCTTCGGTAGGTTAGTTATAAGTAGTTCTAAGTCTAGGAGAGTGATGACCTCAGATGTTAAGTCCCATAGTGCTATGACCCACTTGAACCTCGCGCTTACCGAGCGTGGTAGCGCAGTGGGTATCACATTGGACCCGCATTGGTAAGGTCGACGGTTCAGTCCTGTTTCCGGCTATCCTGATTTTTGGTTTTCCGTGATTTCCCTAAATCGCGTCATGCAGATACCGGGATGGTTCCTTTGAAACGGCCCTGCCCACTTCCTTCCCCATTCTTCCCTAATCCGATGGGACCGATGACCTCACTGTTTAGTCTCTTCCATCAAATTAACACCAACCCCCAAAGCCGCGCTAGCTTTGACCTGTGATCATGCAATGCTAATCACTTAAATTTGTTACCTACACGTCTCTATTCCTTGAATTTCATTTATATATCTTAATTATTGTTTCCGTTAGTGTATTTCAGGTTGCTCTTAGGGTGACACACGTAGGAGACAAAATATTCATAACTGGAGCATGATGCTTGCAACTGGAGATACCTTAAAGCATTGGTATTGGAGAACGTTGCGTTGAAATCTCGCTGACAGAATCAATTGACACTAAATTTTTGTCTCGCTATCAAGCAATATACACTACAGGCCATTAAATTTGTTACACTACGAAGATGACGTGCTACAGACGCGAAATTTAACCGACAGGAAGAAGATGTTGTGATATGCGTATGGTTAGCTTCTTATTGCATTCACACAAGGTTGGCGCCGGTGGCGACACTTACAACGTGCTGACATGATGACAGTTTCCAACCGATTTCTTGTGCACAAACAGCAGTTGACAGGCGTTGCCTTGTGAAACGTTGTTGTGATGCCTCGTGTAAGGAGAAGATATGCGTACCATCACGTTTCCGACTTTGATAAACATCGCGTTGTAGCATACCACGATTGCGGTATATCGTATCGCGACATTGCTGCTCGCGTTGGTCGAGATCCAACGACTGTTAGCAGAATATGGAATCGGTGGGTTTAGGAGGGTAATACGGAACGCCGTGCTGGATCCCAACGGCCTCGTATCAGTAGCAGTCGAGATGACAGGCATCTTATCAACATGGCTGCAACGGATTGTGTAGCCAATTCCCCATCCCTGAGTCCACAGATGGGGACGTTTGCAAGACAACAACAATCTGCATGAATAGTTCGACGACGTTTGCAGCTGCATGGGCTATCAGCTCGGAGACGATGGCTGCGGTTACCCTCGACGCTGCATCACAGAGAGGAGCGCCTGCGATGCTGTACCGAATGACGAACCTGGGTGCACGAATGGCAAAACGTAATTTTTTCGCATGAATCGAGGTTCTGTTTACAGCATCATGAAGGTCGCATCCGTGTTTGGCGACATAGCGGTGAACGCACATTGGAAGCGTGTATTTGTCATTGCTGTACTGGCGTATCACCAGGCGAGATGGTATGGGGTGCTATTGATTACATGTCTCCGTCACCTGTTGTTCGCACTGACGGCACTTTGAGCAGTGGACGTTACATTTCATATGTGTTACGACCTGTGGCTCTACCCGTCATTCGATCCCTGCGAAACCCTACATTTCAGCAGGATAATAAACGACATCAAAAGCAGACTCGCTATGGCGAAAAAGGCATTTCTGGCCAAGAGAAGTCTACTAATGTCAAATACCGGCCTTAATTTGAGGAAGAAATTTCTGAGGATGTACGTCTGGAGTACAGCATTGTATGGTAGTGAAATATGGACTGTGGGAAAACCGGAACAGAAGAGAATCGAAGACTTTGAGATGTGGTGCTATAGACGAATGTTGACAATTAGGTGGACTGATAAGGTAAGGAATGAGGAGGTTCTACGCAGAATCGGAGAGGATAGGAATATGTGGAAAACACTGATAAGGAGAAGGGACAGGATGATAGGACATCTGCTAAGACATGAGGGAATGACTCCCATGGTACTAGAGGGGGCTGTAGAGGTCAAAAACTGTAGAGGAAGACAGAGATTGGAATACGTCAAGCAAATAATTGAGGACGTAGGTAGCAAGTGTTACTCTGAGATGAAGAGGTTAGCACGGGAAAGGAATTCATGGCGGGCCGCATCAAACCAGTCAGTAGACTGATGACAAAAAATAAATAAATAAATAAATAAACGACCACATATTGCAGGTCCTGTGCGGACCTTTCTGGACACAGAAAATGTTCGACTGCTGCCCTGACCAGCACGTTCTCCAGATCACTCACGAATTGAAAACGTCTGGTCAATGGTGGCCGAGCAACTGTCTCTTCACAATACGCCAGTCACTACTCTTGATGAACTGTGGTATCGTGTTGAAGCTGCATGGGCAGCCGTACCTGTACACGCCATCCAAGCTCTGTTTGACTCAATGCCCAGGGCTGTTACTACGGCCAGAGGTGGTTGTTCTGAGTACTGATTTTAAGGATCTATGCACCCAAATTGCGTGAAATGGAAATACATATCAGTTGTAGTATAATATATTTGTCCAATGAAGACCCGTTTATAGTCTCCATTTCTTCTTGGTGTAGCAATTTTAATGGCCAGTAGTTTAGAAGTTTCTTATCATTTGATGAAGTAGTCTTATGAAACAGTGCGAGTGGTCAAAGGTGTCTGTCGTAATCAATAGCCATTGGATGATGGCTGAACACGTTTCACACTTTTTCTTTCCGTGCACATCACATTCAGTACATTCTGACAAGAGAATGTCTTCCTGCGAAAACGAAGATACAAATCTTACTAGCAGGTAGGGTTTGGCAGCAGGTACGTAAGGGAAGTGTTCAGTCATGCTATACGTAATCTAAACTTTTGCTGCTTGTGCAAACTTTGTTACGGAATAGATCAGCAGCAGGCATCGTGGAATCCTGGCAGAGATCAATGAGATGGCGGCACGAAACAAATGCGTATTCTCGGCCTGCGTAAAGTTCCGGCGGCGAGCGTAATGCACGAGGTGGGCGGTCTGGAGGCGCCTCGGCGACCAATAAATCATCGCGCCGCGGCAGCGCGAGGGCGCCTGATTGATTACGGAGCGACGCCTGCCGGGCGAGCTACCACCGGGCCAGACCGCACCACGGCCACGCCACACCAGACCAGACCAGCCTCTTCACGTGGAGCCGCTGCCGCAGCCCCGTCCACCTGCAACTAGCCACAGCGCATAAATCACCGGCTTTCGCTCCGCGTGCGCAAACTTCACGCTAGTTCCAGAAGCAGGTAATATTGGCAGGCGATGCGGAGCCTAACAGTTACCATACAAAGAGTGCAGCAACAGAAGGATTATTTTGACAACATGTTGTGTACATAGTTCCACGTAGTCAGCGCGTACACAACTTTCCCACTAGAGCGCGCCCGGCTAAGCACAAAAGCTCAGGCGCAGCGCTCTTCCGTCTTCGCACTACGAGATGGCTCTGCTATAGAGACGGACCAAATTCTGCTTCCGCCGATCCGTGTATTAATATGTGACGCAGCCAATGAGATTGCTGCTAACGTAGAACCTCGCGGATCACACTCGCGCAGTGATACCTGAACGCGCTAGGTAGTATAACCAGTGTACAGACCTCCGATTAGTCAGCATGCATTTGCCTGTACCAGTCGGTACCAGTCTGCAATATTCTGTTCCAGTCTGTACGAGTTCTACATTTGTCTGTACAAGTATAGAATCAAGTTTCAGTCTGGCCCTAATAAGATTGCCATACTCTTGTACATAGCCATGAAGATAAATGTATAGACACTTTTGTCAAGTATCAGAGATATATGTGAGAATAGGATTAACGTACCAATACCAAAGGAACTTCAGATTGTCAATTGTAAATAGCATCCAGAACCAAGTTAAGTAATTTTATGCTTGTTATTATTTTAATAAATGTGTGTGAAAATTAATCAAGTTCTGTTTCAAGTTGGTCACCGTCAATGTGCTACTCTAAGCGTGCAAGTGGCATTTCTATCGTCAGACCTAACGGCAGAAGATAAACACGCCACGATAAGACCACAAGACATATTGCTGACACTCGCCTACTTCGTTAGAGCGACAAGTCAAATAATTTGATGGTGTGTGTACTGAAGGTCTTACTGTGCGCACACCACACATAAGCAATAAACAACTTTTCTATATTTTGGTAGTATGTAAATACCTTACACACACACACACACACACACACACACACACACACACACACACACACACACCTGTGCCATACATGCTGCCACCTAGATTGACAACGCCAGTTACGACTGAGCAAGAAATCACGTCTCCAGAACGAGATTTTCACTCGCAGCGGAATGAGCGCTAATATGAAACTTCCTGGTAGATGAAAACTGTGTGCCGGACCGAGTCTCGAACGCGGGACCTTTGCCTTTCGCGGTCAAGTGCTCTACCAACCGAGCTACCCAAACACGACTCACGACCCGTCCTCACAGCTTTACTTCTGCCAGTACCTCGTCTTCTACCTTCCAAACTTAACAGAAGCTCTCCTGCGAACCTTGCAGAACTAGCACTCCTGAAAGGAAGGATACTGCGGAGACATGGCTTAGCAACAGCCTGCGGGATGTCTCCAGAATGAGATTTTCACTCTGCAGCGGAGTGTGCGCTGGTATGAAACTTCCTGGCAGATTAAAAATGTGTGCCGGACCGAGACTCGAACTCGAGACCTTTGCCTTTCGCGGCAAAGTTTGGAAGGTAAGAGACGAGATACTGGCAGAAGTTAAGCTGTGAGGACCGGACATGAGTCGTGCTTCGGTAGCTCAGATGGTAGAGCACTTGCCCGCGAAAGGCAAAAGTCCCGAGTTCGAGTCTCGGTCCGGCACACAGTTTTAATCTGCCAGGAAGTTTCAAGAAATCACATATTTGTTACAGATCACAGTGATTGAAAAGTCACATATGTCGCAATAAGATCCTTTAGAGGCTCTGGCTGTGATTTCAGCCACTACTAGGGGTCGCAAGTACCATTTAACGTTCAACGCGGTGTGCCACTTGTTGGTTGAATTTCGTACTTTTTTTCTGTGAACCTTGTGTCATGCTACCGAGTGTAGCTACTCGGAAGTAGCAACCAAAATGCTCAGTTAAAATTCAACACCGTGTGCCGTCTGATGGCCTACGTTCGTACTACTGTTTCTCTTTCCGACACCCTATCGAGTCTAAATGCGATTTCCGTGACAGCTCGCAACTAGAAGTAGCATCAAGGAACTAAAAAGAGCAGTTATCATTAGACGGCTTATGCCATTTGTTGGCGATATTCATACTTCATTCTAAGAGCTCTCTGTCTCACAATATGTATGTATTACATACTTATTGTCGAAGATACCAATCAAGAAGCTAATTTGCTCTGACAAAATTCTTATAATCGGTTAGAACTGGTGCAACCAACGATTTTGAATGCGGAATAGAGGTTGTGCTAAAATGTTGACCTACAGCACAGGGTGGAATTTTCGTGACATATTGAAAGACAGTTTTCATCACAAAAGCTAAGACAGCAGGGTAATTTCAGAAAACAGATAATGTATAAGGCTCTGATATTGATGCGTATCACTCATATATACCCCACATAAATTACTAAAAATGCATTGTGGTGTCTAATATGTAACTTTTACCAAATGTTCATCAACTTCATTAACAAAAAATTTTGTTTCGAACTGTACAATACGCATTTAAACTTCTGTCTATATCTTCAAATCTTGCACTAATACTCTTCCCAATGCAAAGTTTTACTGTAACATCAGTACTTTGCACTGTTTTCACATGCACATCATCAACTTTAAAACACGCTACCTTCCAACCTTACCTAGACCTTGGGCTATGCCACAGGTCAGTCTGTCATCACAACCAACGTTTCAAGGTGGGAGGGATGGACGTATCGATATCACACTCTAGCAAATCTTTATCCCTAAGCACACAGCAGAAAATATTTGGCTATGGGATGGTTTACGAAAGGTGAGAACGAAATTTTCATTGCTCACTCAAAATGAAGTTCAAATTTATTTATAATAGCTTTCAAATCACATAATGTCTTCAATGACACACTGCACCAATACTCGTTTTGCACACTTATGTTATCAATTATGGCACTTCTAAGCTGCGAGTTCTTTAAGAGTCATTTTGAATGTGGAGGAGTACAAAGAGCAGCCAGTAATTCAAAATGGAAACTTGTGTTTGGAAAATCAAGAGGATTATTAAACTTTTATACTGCTGCTAATTACTACCAATATAATTCACATTACATAACTGCTAATGTTTCTGGTAATGAAAGCTGTTGAATGATTGATTTCACACTTTGCGAAAACGGCGATCTTTTTTTTCCTTTATTGAGTTTCGATTCCCCCGAAGGGGGTCGGTGGACAGCAGCTTAGTGCGCCTCTCTTCAGCCGAAAACGATGCCACCATGTTAATTCATACACCAATGAACTAACCTTACTTCTTACGAGGACAGTGTAAAGACTCAGTTGCAACTTCTCCAGTTTTTCTGTCAATATTATTTGGAATTATCGCTTTGCCGAGTGACTAAAAATGCGGTTCAGATACATGTGAACGTACACTATGTGACCAAGAGTATCCGGACACTCACAAAAACATACGTTTTTCATATTAGTTGCATTTTGCTGTGCCACCTGCTATCAGGTACTCCGTATCAGCGCCCTCAGTGGTCATTAGACATCGTCAGAAAGCAGAATGGGGCGCTCCGCGGAACTCACGGACTTCGAACGTGGTCAGATAATCGGGTGTCACTTGTGTCTTACGTCTGTACGCGATATTTCCACCCTCCTAATCATCCCTAGGTCCACTGTTTCCGATCTGCTAGTGAAGTGGAAACGTGAAGAGACATGTACAGCACAAAAGGGTACAGGTCGGTCCACGGTTTCAGATTTGATAGTGATGTGGAAACGTTAAGGGACACGTACAGCACAAAAGGGTACAGGTCGACTTCGTCTGTTGACAGACAGAGACTGCCGATTGTTGAAAAGTGTCGTAATGTGTAATAGGCAAACGTATATCCAGACCATCACAAAGGAATTCCAAATTGCAACGAGCGGCTGCTCATAAGCTACACATCACGCCGGTAAATACCAAACGACGCCTCACTTGGTGCAAGGAGAGTGAACATTTGACGACTGAACATTGTAAAAACGTTGTGTGGAGTGGTGAATCACGGTACACAATGTGGAGATCCTATGGCAGGGGGTGGGTATGGCGAATGCCCAGTGAAAGTCATCTGCCAGCGTGTGTAGTGTCAGCAGTAAAATTCGGAGGCGGTGGCGGCGTTTCTCATGGAGGGGGCTTGCACCTCCTGTTGTTTTGCGTGGTACTATCACAGCATAGGCCTACATTTATGTTTTAAGAACCTTCTTGTATCCCACTGTTGAAGAGCAATACGGGGATGGCGATTGCATTTTTCAAAATAATATAGCAACTGTTCATAATGCACGGCATGTGGCGGAGTGGTTACACGACACTAACATCACTGTAATAGACTGGCCTCTACGGAATCCTGACCTGAATCCTACAGAACACCTTTGGGATGTTTTGAAATGCCGACTTAGAGCCAACGCTCACCGTTCGACATCGATACCTCTTCTCAGGGCAGCACTCCGAGAAGACTGAGCTGCCATTCCCCAAGAAACCTTCCAGCACCTGTGTGAACGTATGCCTGCGACAGTGGAAGCTGTTATCAAGTCTAAGGGTGGGCCAACACCATGCTGAATTCCAGCATTACCGATGGAGGGCGCCACGAACATCTAAGCCACTTACTGTGATGCGTCCGTATACATTTGACACCATCAAGGGGAGCATGCACCCTTGTTGATATCTGGTTACGTTGTGCACCGCCAGTGTTTAGTTTAACGCGTCTCTATTGCCATGAGGCGTACATCATAGCTTGTTTACAGGTAACATGAACTATTCCAGCGATCAGTACGACGGTTACAAGCACATAGATTTCTATGTACAGGTAAGCACAGACATTGCCTGTGCAATATCAGTATATAATAATGCAGAGACGGTAGATGGCCACTTGATATATAGATTAGCTGACGACAATGGCGCTTGCGCGCAGGTTTTGTACCCTGAGTGATTTCCAGGATGAATGTGTCCCGCCAGGAAAACGTTTGTAGGCATTGATTTTCGACTTAGGGAACATGTGGCATTTAAGTTTGATACTCGCTACTGGTGGAGGACACCGCAACAGGAGGCGGCAATTGTTCATCCATTCGACGACGTCCCTTGTGTCAGTATAAGACATGTAGCCGCCACACTGAATGTGGACCACATGACTGTCCGGCGAGTGTTACACGAGGACCTGCTGTGTCCATATCACTTACAGCGTGTGCAGCATTGATTTCCCTGCACGAATGCTCTTATGCGAATGGTTTATTCAACATAATGTCAACCCTTAGTGCAACCAAGTTGTTCACACATGAGGCGCCGTTTCAACGAGATCAGATTGTAAATTTTCATAATCGGCATGTATGAGCAGACATCAGTCATTACACAGCTGTTGAAGGAGGTTATTAACAAAAAATTTCTGTCAACGTGTGGGCTGGCACTGCTGGTGGCTGTTTAGTCGAACCTCTCTTTCGCCCACTCAGACTCAACGAACGATAATAATAATCTCGCAGAGAATGTTCTGCCTGACCTGTACCTTAAGCTGTGCTACGAAACATGTACTTCATGCACAGTGGAACACCTCCTCACTTTAGTGTTAATGTCGGTCGGTTTCTAAATAACAGATTGGTGAGAGATGAATAGGTAGAGATGGACCGTTGCCTCACGTCCACGCTATCCAGACTTAAATCCCCTGGCCGTTTTTGTGGGGGCATTTGAAAGCTCTTGGGTATGGAAGATCAGTACAAGGTGTTCAGAGTGTTCGTATTTCGGAAGGCTGCAAAACCATACGTAATACTGCAGTGACACATCAGCGCATTCTAGGTTCACTACGGCTCCGGGTTGATGCACATATCAAAACTTAAGAGGACGTACTGAACAACTGTTGCAAGAAAGAGTTGCATATGTTATGCTGGTGCGTTCTGTACGTCTGTGTTTCCCATGATTAATGAGTAGGAGAAAATGAGTTATATAATGAAAACAAAGCGCTTCGAGACCCATGTTATTTGTCTACTAGTAACGAACATCAGTGCGCCCGATACTTTCTACGACGGGGTGTTGATGTATGCATCAAAAATGGTTCAAATGGCACTGAGCACTATGGGACTTAACATCTGTGGTTATCAGTCCCCTAGAACGTAGAACTACTTAAACCGAACTAACCTAAGGACATCACACACATCCATGCCCGAGGCAGGATTCGAACCTGCGACCGTAGCAGTCGCGCGGTTCCGGACTGAGCGCCTAGAACCGCTAGACCACCGTGGCCGGCGATACATGCATCAATGCCCACTGAGTGCATATTGAAGATATCTTATAAGACAAAGTTGCATGTGCGACAATCGTGCGTTCTGTTCGTATGTATTATCAATTGATTAATGAGTTGGAGAAAATGAATTGTAACATGGAAGCAAAGCGTTTTCAGGCCGTTTATGGAGCATAATTTCTCCTTTAGCGTGTGGGAATGTGTTCTGCACTTTGCGCTGTACATTTTTGTTAAAGGCTCTATGTACAGCATGAGTCATGTAAGACGTAAATTCCTTTTATTTCGTGAACGGTTACATGTATCGTAACGCGCTTCTCGGCACATGTTAGAACGACGAGAGACACGTACGTTTTTGTTTGGTTAATTATTTCAGCACTGAGGTAGTGAAGTAAGAACTTGAGACAATTACAGTGAACAGCATTTCGATTGATGTCCTAGAATATGAGAGCATTGTGGCCGGAAACGGCATTTTCGGTGCAAACATTGCCACGCAGGCGTTTCGGACCAGGCTACGTAGTTGCATACCGTATGGCAGGCCTACGCTACCAGAATAAGCCTTTATTCCCCCCTGAACCAACTTACGACCTAGATACAGATTCACCTACGAATACTGCATATGGAAATATGACATAGGCTAATATGTAGGGGATAACAAAGCCTATACGAAAACTACTCCACGTTTTTGTATTCTCCCAGATTTACGTTAGCTGAAACCGAGAAATCAACAGTTCGTTATTCAGAAACAAAGAAGTCTTACCCGCTGCAAGAAACAAGTACTGCATTAAATATCTAAATGTTAGAAGGAAGATTTGACCTATCTGTTACTGTACGTTTACGTGTAATTCGTAGAGGTAACGTACCTGCTGTCGGACAACTGTCTCTATCTACACTGCTCTAAATTACATCAAATGGGTTACATTATTTGAACTGAACACTATACGAAAAATACTGAAGTGACCGCTTCTACATCGCAAAATAGATATTCTTCTTAACGAAACTTCATTTCATGCTAAATATAAGCGCGTAATGACACTGTTACCGGCTGCGTTCAATACACGCTGTCGTCTTATTTGACACTGCAAAGCAACTTCGAACACACGTACAACAAGCAAATAATTTACTAGCAATAATTTGGTAACCACCCAAATAACACGACATAAATTTGTCAGCCAAGAAAAGTACTTTACCCTTTTCTTAAACACGTGTCCAAACTATTGACCACGTACTGGAGGGACCATTTGCGTTGTCGTTACAATGGAAGATGATCAGATGGAATTATAGAGAATGAAACGGTAGAGCATGCACGTACCGTCTGGCGCAGTTTGAGCTTCGTCACAGACAACATCCCTGAGTGCTTCCCAAGACTTCAAGAGGAGTCAAATTAGGGGACCTCGCAGACCACCTGAAAACAGAATTTCGTCCAGGAAAGTTCTCATCCAGTGTTTGCCGCGCAACACGGGACGAATGAGCTGGACAGCCATCATGATGCAGCCACACACAATGTCGGAATCCAGTGGTACCTGTTCTAGCAGAACCGGCAGAATGTTCGTCAGATAGTCTGGGTACGAATACGAATGTCAATTTAGAAAGCCTGAATGGAGTAAGGTCTCAGCAATCCTACGATGCCGCTTCATACACTCGAGGCCCACAGCCGATGATGTTGTACCTGAAGAAACGAGTGTGAATTTTCTTTCAGTTAAGATTTACATTAAGTTTTCGTGCCATAGACGCAAAACTGAGGTATTTCTCGTGGGTGTGGAACATGTCAGAAAGTATAACACAAAAAACATAAAACATTAAAATATAATACTTACTATCCTCTTCATCTGTCAGGGGAATGCCAAAATTGGTGATCACATTATAGTAAACTAGAAGTTCTGATATTTACAGAATTAATAGACTGTTAGAATTAAACAGTGTTATTCACTTAATAAATTTAACACAAACAAAATACCTAATCCTGACTGTCCTGACCAAGTGCTGTGAAAACTGTAATCTAACAGATATTTTTAACGGAGATATTCATCTGTAGAGTACAACGAGTTGCCTATCAAAAAGTCTTTCAAACGCTGTATAAACAAAACTTTATTTGCAACCAAGCTTTTAACGGTTGCTGTCAATGAATTGAAAATTAGTGTTCATGAATATTAGACCCCTTTTTGGACCAAGGTAAGTGATTTTAGGTCTTTATGTGGATTGTTCTTATTGCTAGTATTATAATATGAATTGAGCTACTGGTTGGAAGTAGAGGTATGTTACTCGCAACAAATTTCATTAAGGAATAAATATACTGAGAAGTGTGGTTAGAGTACAAGGTCTCTTGAGTTAACACCACAAATGTTCTTATGACACGCTTTTGCACGCTAAAACCTTTTGCGCGATTTGGTGATCTACCCCAGAGTATGACCCTGCGTGAAATAATAGAAGCAAGTTTCTTTGTATTTATAACCCGTAAATCTGACATCATTCCAACTGCAAATACAGACATGTTTAGGCGCCTCAGCAATTCTGTGAAATTGTCTTCCTAACTGAATATATTACTGAGTTATAATACCAGAAATTTAACAATGTCAGCCTCTTTGATCTGCTTGTCTTCATACATTATACAAATGTTGAAAACTAATCTCTTACAGGTTCTGATCTGTTTACAGCGTGCCTTTTAAAAGGTTAATGACAGTGAATTAGCTTTAAACCAATTATTAATGTCAGTGAAAATTTGATTAGCAGCTATTTCTAAATCTGTACTTGACTTGCTACTTATTGCAGCGTTTGTGTCATCTCCAAACAAAACAGTCTTATCATCTGGCAATGCAACAGACGAGAGGTCATTAATTTACACAAGAAAAAACAACAAACTCAAGATTGAACCTTGAGGAACATTCCCCATCAGATGAAGACTTACTGCTAACTGCACAGCTTTTGCAACCACACCCTTTGTTTTCTGTAAGGTAGGTAAAACTCAAACCATTTCGCAGCATTGTCGGTGACACCATAATATTCTAGTTTACTTAAGAGAATGCTGTGGTTCACACAGTCAAAGGGTTTTGACAGGCCACAGAAAATGCCAGTGGCCTTTAACTTATTATCTAATGAATTAAGTATGTTCTTACTGTAAGTGTAAATAACTTTCTCTGTATCAGAACCCTTACCAAATCCAAACTGTGGCTTGGAAAATATGTTATATGCAGTCAGATGGTTAAGGAGACTTTTGAACACTACCTTCTCAAATATTTGTGATAAACCACGCAAAAGTGAAATTGGTCGATAGTTTGATGGTATCTCTTTATCCCCTTTCATGTAAAGAGGCTTTAGTTCAGCATATTTTAGCCAGTATGGAAATTTTTTGCTGATAAGAGACTGATTACAGAAATAACACAGAACTCAACTCGCATGAGCACCTTTTCATTAACTTCAGTTTATATGTTATCATATCTACTAGAATAGTTAGATTTTAATGATTTTATGATGGGTGCTATTTCTTTTGGAGAGAGTGTCATTTCCATTTTACTGTAATTTTTTGTAAGACTGGTCTTAGATACTCAACTGCACTGTCCATCGACACTGATAATCCCCAGCTGTCAGTAAACAAAGAAAAGTACTTGTTTAAGAAGTTTGCAACATTACGTGCTCTTATTTCCAATATCTCTCTTGTTTTTAGAGCTATCTGTTCCACTTCCTGTTTCGCGCCACGTGTCTCTATCTCTACTATATCCCATGCAGTTTTTATTTTGTTGCCTGAAGTAATTACCTTTTTGTCATAAGGAAGGGGGCTTTTATAGCTGGATTATTTGCTTCAATATTCTGCAGTATTCTTTGTAATGCATTACAATGCTAACATCACAGCTGTTTCTAGATAGTAGATACAGTCTTCTTTTGTCCCACGTGATATCTTTATACCTTGTGTAATTCATGGTTTATTTTTTGACTTCTGTTTGATTTAAGGTACCTTAAGGGGAAAGCAATTTTCAAAAGCGGAAGTAACTTTATCAAGGAATGTTTTGTATTTCCCATTTGAGTCAGAAGTATTGCAAGCATCTGTCCAGTTGATGTCTTGGAGAAATCTCCCGAAAGTCGCAATTTTTTAATGATTTGTTACCCTCCTGTACGCAAATTTAATAGATTTTTATTCTGATAACTTTCAACATTCAACACAGCGTGCCGCATGTCACTACCGAATAGCTCATGCGCTATTTGTGCGTCCGACAGTTCTTAGCGGGACTCATCAGCAGAAGCAGCATTCTCTTGAAGATGGCGACCAGTTGGATCTCCGAAATATCGAGTCAAGTTGATTTTAGGATCCGGCAGCAAACCCGAAGAGACTTTCAAGACTTATAACGCCGGGAAAGCCTACGTAATCATCTCCATTGCTATTGCTTTTGTGATATGACTTTTGTTCCTAGATTTGTTTACTCAACTGCCGAGCAGTGCATGTTATGGAAATTTACATTAGCGTGGCTAGTAAACGTTGCTTCATTGCTAAAGACCACGCGTTGGGAAAACGTACGGTCGTCTCACAGTTGCTGAAGGGCAAACCGAAAAAATTCTGTACGATGTTGGCAATCACGGTTGTCGTGTGCCTGATGTAGTGACAGGTGATGGGCATGGAAATTCTGTCGATGCAGGATACGAATGACACTCGTGTGGCCGATTCCAGACCTTGACAACGTGTATTTTACCACTGTGCGGATTCATAAGCGTCGTAGCCAGAACAGCTCCTTCATATTCTCTGTCAGTAGCAGTCTTGTTTAGCCCGCATCTCGTGGTCGTGCTGTAGCGTTCTCGCTTCCCACGCCCGGATTCCCTGGTTCGATTCCCGGCGGGGATTTTCTCTGCCTTGTGATGGCTGGGTGTTGTGTGATGTCTTTAGGTTAATTAGGTTTAAGTAGTTCTAAGTTCTAGGGGACTGATGACCATAGATGTTAAGTCCCATAGTGCTCAGAGCCATTTGAACCATTTTTGGCAGTCTTGTTTATATCCTCTTTTTGACGTTCAAGCAACCTGTCCGACCTAGTGTCTTAATAATGCTATTACCTGGCGCGTCCGACTTAGGCGATCCGGATAGATAGCCCTATACCACTGTACTGTTTTGCGGCATTCTTTTACAGTCATCATATAAAAGTAACATACGCAGCTTCTCCTCAATGGTGTTTATGTCCACACGCAAAGAATGTTGAGGCGTAAATAAACGGCATGCAGTGCAGAAAGGTCCGAAAGAACAGATGCCATCTTCATATCGTTAAGGCTAACCGGCTTATGACCTCCTTCAGTGCGGATGCATACGATTTGCCTGAACTCTTACGGGACTTGGTGGATTGTCTACGTCGAGTAATGGGTATGATGGCAGGGACACTACGAATGTAGTGTGCGGCCTCTAAGTTGAGAACGCTGGTCTCACGGGGAGCATGTCGGGGATAAATCCCTGCAGTCGCGCTATTCTCTGTGCCCTCGGTGGCTCAGATGGATAAAGCGTGTGCCATGTTAGCAGGAGATCCCGGGTTCTAGCCCCGGTCAGGGCACGCTTTTTCCAACTCTCCCCGTTGATATATATCAAGCTAATGGTAATAACTTAATTGTAATTTCATTTAGAGTTGTGCTTGGCGGTGTTTATATCACTAATGCCGTATCCGGCACACCATGCTCTCAAGTTTTAGGACACTTCGAGAATTTTTTTAGTGCAAATTTCAACGTCTATGCTAACAAACGCTATATCACTCTAATTGTCTTCTCATGAGCTATAGAATGCAGCTACAAAGGTGTACGATTTTATTTACATCAACGTAGCCTACTTACCTCAGTGTCTCCGTTGATACCAGCGCTAAAAACATTAACCAAATGAAATAATACGTGCCCCTCGACGCTTAAATATCTCCCTTTCAATGTGTGAAACCGTTCACGAAATCTACATCTACATGTACATGTACATCCACATGAATACTCTGCAAACCACTTTTAAGTGCCTCGCGGAGGGTTCACCTTTAGAATTCTCTATTATTCCAAACTCGTATAACGCGCGGAAGAAACCAACATCTATATCTTTCCGTACGAGTTTTGATTCCCCTTACTTCATTGTGGTGATCGTTTCTCTTTAGGTACGTTGGCGTCAACGAAATATTTTCGCATACGGAGGAGAAAGCTGGCTATTGAAATTTCGTGAGAAGACTCCGCCGCAACGAACAACGCCTTTGTTTAATGATGTCCACCACAAATCGGGTATCATTTCAGTCACACTTTCTCAACTGTTCCATGATAATATAAAACGTCGTGCCCTTCTTTTCACCTTTTCGATGTACTCCGTCAATCGTATCTGCTAACGATCCCACATCGAGCAGTAGAATTCTAAAGGAGTACGGACAAATGCAGTGTACCCAGTTTCTTTACTAGATTTGTTACATTATCTAAGTGTCCTACCAATAAAACGGAGCTTTTGGTTAGCCTTCCTCAACACTTTCTACGTGTTCTTTCCAATTTAAGTTGCTCGTAATTGCAATTCATGGGTATTTAGCGGAACATACGGCCTTTAGATTGGACTGATTTATCGTGCAACCGAAGTTTAACGGATTCCTTTTAGCACTCATGAGGATGACCTTACGCTTTTCGTTAATTAGGGTCAATTGCCAATTTTCGCACCATGCAGATACCTTTTATAAATCTTTTTTTTTCAATTTGTCTTGATCTTCTGATGATTTTAATAGTCTGATAAATGACAGCGTCATCTGCAAGCAACCAACGAAGGCTGCATAGATCGTCTCCCAAATCGCTTATATTGATAGTAAGCAGCAAAGAGCCTATAACACTATCTTGAGGAACTTTAGAAATTACTTCTGTTTTACTCGATGACTTTCCGTCAGTAACTACGTACGGTGACCTCTCTGACCGGAAATCGTACATCAAGTCACATAACTCCTTTAGGAAGTCCAGAAATACGGAATCAGTTTGAAATCCCTTGTCAATGGCACTCACTACTTCGTGCGACTAAAGAGATAGTTGTGTTTCACAAAAACGATGCCTTCTAAATCCGTGCTGAGTGTGTGTCAACAGTCCGTTTCCTTCGAGGTAGTTCACAATGTTCAAACACAATATATGATCTAAAATCCCTCTGCATATCGACGTTAATGATATGGACTTGTAAATTTGTGGATTACTCCTATTATCTTTCTCGTATAAAATGTGTCTTACATTTTACGTGTTTGTGTTTGTGTGAGTGTGAGTGTGAGTGTGAGTTTGTATGTGTAGTTAAGTACTATGGGTTTGTTGGGACATTGGCTTCCAGGTGAGGACTTCGAAGACTTCGTAATAAAGCTGTCCAGAGCAGCTTATGGAGCGAGCATTGTGTACGCTTTATTCGACGAATTTTTACGACGACTACAAACACACACACACACACACGCGTACGCAAGCGGATACGAGAGGTGGCATGCGTGTCATATACTAGCTCCAGTGCGTGGCGTTATTGTACACAGAGAGTAAATGGTGTCGTAGGACTCTCGGAAGGCGAGGAAAAGGGCCAGAGGTAATAACCTCATAAATAGCAGAGCTGCGGTTAAGAGCCCGCCAAGCTGGCGGAGAGTTATGGCCTCCGAGATTACTGGTGCGAATAGGGTGAGTTAAGGGTGGAGGGAGGGAGGGAGGTAGTCAGAAGGTGTTCGTGCCGCGGAACAGCCGTGGGGCGCCCTCGATAGTAACTCTGCGAGCTTCCTCCTCCACCGGCGATCCCGCCGTTTTAATTTCCACCCAGGGGCCGACGGCGCGGCCCAGATAATTGCGTCCGGTTCGCCGAGATGCGACGATTAGGCGCGATGGAAATGAATGGGGAGTCCCAGTGCCCTTGCAATGGAAACACAGTCGTGGGAAGACCCGACGATCTCCAGGGCGTTCAGCAACGGGCACGCCTCGCACTTTATGTCTCTCGCTGACATAAATTGGTTGTGACAGAGCTGCGGGATTGGAAATCTCAGTAACGAAGATAAGACTACATGACATCATGAGGAACAGAAACGAGAAACTGAATTAGTGAGGGACACGGAACAAGATGAAATTTTAAATCAGTTATATACACTAAGATGGTATCTGTCTTTTCGGACATGTCCGAAAGAACAGATACCATCGGTGACCATGTAGCTCGTTAGAATGAAATTACAATGAAATGAACACCGTTAGCTGCTTACAGGCGTTGACATACGTCAACGGGGACATGTCGAAAATGTGTGCCCCGACGGGGACTCGAACCCGGGATCTCTTGCTTACATGGCAGACGCTCTATCCATCTGAGCCACCGAGGGCACAGAGGATAGGGCGACTGCAGGGATTTATCTCTGGCACGCCTCCCGCGAAACCCCCATTCTCAACGTATTGTCCCGCAATGCATTCGTAGTGCCGCCACTGATTATACTCATTAGTCGCTGCGGGCGCGTTGCCGAAAAAACAAAATGGTTCAAATGGCTCTGAGCACTATGGGACTTAACATCTATGGTCGTAAGTCCCCTAGAACTCAGAACTGCTTAAAGCTAACTAACCTAAGGACGTCATACAACACCCAGCCATCACGAGGCAGAGAAAATCCCTGACCCCGCCGGGAATCGAACCCGGGAACCCGGGCGAGGGAAGCGAGAATGCTACCGCACGACCACGAGATGAGGGCTGCGTTGCCGATTCCCTTATGGTATCTGTTGTTTCGGACATAATTTCATTCTAACGAGCTGCATGGCCGTGAGGTCCAGTGGACTTTCCTCTGTTGAGTGATTCCAGTTGCTTTTCTATTCCTTGGACACTTATATCGATGTCAGCCATTTTTTCGTTTGTGCGAGGATTTGGAGAAGGAACTGCACTGCGGTCTTCTTCTGTGAAACAGCTTTGCAAAAAGGTGTCTAGTATTTCAGCTTTAGTCGTGTCATCCGCTGTTTCAATGCCATCATCATCCCGGAGTGTCTAGATATGCTGTTTCGACCCACTTACTGATCCGAATTTCTTCGTCTTTTCTACCAGATTTCGAGACAATGTTTCGTTGTGGAACCTATTAAAGGCATTTTGCGCGTCTGTAAATTTTGTCTAATCTTCGGGATATCGCGTTCTTCTGAACTTCGCATGCTTTTTCCGTTGCCTCTGCAACAGCGCTCGGACCTGTTTTGTGTACCATGGGGGATCATTTCCATCTCTTACGAATTTATGAGGTATGAATCTCTAAATTGCTGTTGCTACTATATTTTTGAATTTGAGCCACATCTCGGTTTCCTGTCAAGTCGGTACATAGAATTTTACTTTCGAATTCACTGAAAGCTTGGCGCATATCCCTCCCTACGCTAACTTTGACATCGTTTAGCTTCTGTTTGTCTGAGAGGTTTTGGCTGCGTTTAAACGTGCAGTGAAGCTCTCTTTGCTCTTGCAGTAATTTCCTAACTTTGTTGTCGAACTACGGTGGGTTTTTTCCGTTCCTCACCGTTTTACTCGACGAATGTGGGCTGGTTATTCCGCCTCAGTTACATTGTGTCGGCGAGTGCTAAGCAAACACAGTCTCCATATACGCGTACACCATCATTACTCTACCATGTAAACATCTGGGGTTACATTCGTCTGGAACGAGACGTCCCCGGGAGGAAGGGAGGGGGTGGGGGGAGGGCAATGGGGCTGAATTGCACAGTAACTCTGGGTTCGATGTGTGGAGCGGAGGTAGGGTTAGTGGACTGCTATGGCCTGTTATGGGGTTGTGAATCACTGAGGGCTCCGGCGGGTCTAAGCCTGTCCATCGTTTCTAGGTCCCCGGTTCAATACATACATACGTATCATAAAATACATGTATAATAGTACAAATCTGCATGTGCGTCTACGTCCAAAGGTAGAGCATATAATCGATTATATTATTTACTTCTTCTGGCAGTTAATGTAGCATTTCACGCTTTGGCTTCATTCCACACAATGGAAAGGTATGTCAGGTAACCCTATAGTATTACATGTTTTTAAGACACTGAAGAACCAAATAAATTGTTACACGTGCTCACTATCGTGAAGGAACTCCGTGAGCACGCAGAAGTGGCGCAACACGACTTGGTTCAAAAATGGCTCTGAGCACTATGGGACTTAACAGCTGTGGTCATCAGTCCCCTATGACTTAGAACTAATTAAACCTAACGAACCTAAGGACACCACAGACAGACATGCCCGAGGCAGGATTCGAACCTGCGACCGTAGCGGTCTCGCGGTTCCAGACCGAAGCGACTAAACCACTCGGCCACTCCGACCAGCAACACGGCATGGATTCGGCCACTGTAGGGAGTAGTTGTGGCGGCAAATGGAACCATCAATCCCGCAGGGCTGTCGATGAATCCGTAACAGTCCGACGGGGTTGAGATTTCTTCTGAACAACACGTTGCAAGGCCTCCCAGCTACGCTCAGTAATGTTCATGCCTGGGGGGTTTGGTGGTCAGAGGAAGTGTTTAAACTGCCCAAGTCCGTCGGAATGGACGATAGACATGAATGGATGCAAGTGATCAGAAAGGAGGCTAACGTGCTTATCACCTCTGAGTCATATCTAGACGTATCAGGGGTCTCATATCACTCCAACTACACACTCCCCACACCATTACAGAGCCTTCTCCAGGTTGAACAGTCCCCTTCTGACACGCCGGGTCTATGGATTCATTACCTTGTCTCCATACCCGTACATGTCCATCTGCACGATACAATTTGAAAAGGTACTCGTACGAAGAGGCAACATGTTTCCAGTCATCAACAGACCAATGTTGGTGTTCACGATTCCAGACGAGGCATAAAGCTTTGTGTCGTGCAGTCATCAAGGGTACTTCTTCGCACGCTGACACTTGCTGATGACCCAGCACTGTAATCAGAGGCAATTTGTGGAAGGGTTGCCCTTCTGTCAAGTTGAACAATTCTCTTCAGTCGTCGTGGGTCCTGTTCTTGCAGGATATTTTTCCGGCAGCAGCGATGTCGGAGATCTGATGTTTTGCCGTATTCCTGATATTCATGGTGCATTCCTGAAATGGACGTACGGGGAAACCCCCACTTGATCGCTACCTCGGAGATGCTACCGCTCGTACGCCGAC
Organism: Schistocerca gregaria; assembly: GCF_023897955.1. Lineage (NCBI taxonomy): Eukaryota > Metazoa > Arthropoda > Insecta > Orthoptera > Acrididae > Schistocerca > Schistocerca gregaria. The sequence goes on from NC_064927.1 coordinate 483,030,741, forward strand.
TATAGCACCACGTTCCAACTCACTTAAATCGTGATAACCTAGCGCTGTAGCAGCAGTAACGGATCTAACAACTGCGCCAGACACTTTTCATTTTATTTAGGTGTTGCTGACCGCAGCGCCTGTTTGCATACCTTTGTATTTGAATACGCGTGCCTGTACAAGTTTCTTTGGCGCTTCAGTGTATTTACACTGCTCCAAATATAGGAGCACGAAAAGAAAAGAACAGCTCAAAGAGATTTGAAGAACTAAAAACGAGAATTGGGAACCCTAATAAAACACTAAAGAATTACGAAGAAGAAAGCAAACCCACCTGGGACAAAACGTACACATTATAAGGGAAAGCTAGGATTTCATCATATAAATCTGAAGTACAGGTGTACTTCACCTAAATGCATGACGAGACTGAATTAATTGATAAGAAACAGAATTAAAAAGAAAATGGTTCCAGCGTGAGATGGGTTTGAAACAGATAGAGAAGGCGTACCAGTGCGTAAATCTGTAAAAGGCGGAGAGTACATGCCAATGCGTAGTTTGCTCATTTAAGTGGCGTTCTGAATGCAGTAGATAAAACAGGTCACGTAACTCCTTACGTGATATACGTTTACATAATCAGCGAATTTCAGGTCTTGAATGGACTTCTTCAACACCTGACTTAACGCTTCAGTGTCTAGCTGTATATTTAAGCCTAATTTTAAACCTTTGACAAGCTAAAACCAAATTAAATTGTGAAAGGACCTTCATAAATTACGAAATTAAACATTCTGCAAAGTGATATTTAGCCTCTCTTGTGTCATTTTGACGCCATATACGAGTATTATGGTGTAGTGGAAATAATTACGTAGGTACGGTGCAATATGAAAGTTAGTCATCCGAAACGCATCTCAACACTGAGTTTTGGACATATGGGTGAAACTCTAAGCAAAAATTCCATTAGGTTCAGAATACAGCTTTGCGATAAATAATAAAGCTCCCTGAGGTGTGCAAAATTCTCCTAAGTAAATCAAGTTATTACTTATCACTAAGAAGTAGATACATGACGATATAGAAATTGTTGGGGTTACAGAACGATATAAAATCTCTGACACCGAAAATTCAGTTTAACGCAAGGCCCCACTCGATGACAGTAGACTCAACAAGGCGTCATGGTGAGGAACCAAAGAGGATTTGACGTACCAGCGTACCAGGAGTACCTCTCTCCACGTGATTTCCATTCACAAAGCATCAAGATTGGTTCGTCAACGCTGGTAGCAAATAACTGCCCAAACCAATCATTTTCCAGAGCAGATATATTCGACGATTGAAAAATCTGGTGAATGGAGCCCGGACAAGTAGCGTTAACTGACGTTAATCAATGCAGAATTTCACACAGCTCTTGCATTATTCTGCTGAAATACGCTGCACGGATTGTCGTGGACGATGGACGGCACCTATACAGAGAGGTGGAGGACTGAGTAAGACACTACGCTCGAGTTCGGGAAGATGGTGCCTCAGTTTTCTAATAGACCGTCCGAAATTACGTTTTCTGTTTATTTTTCTAATTATTTTTTCAATGTGATTATAAAACTTTTAAATTACACATGCTGTAGATTTCTTGCCTAACACGAGCTTTACTATAATGACGTCTTTGGCTACACGTTAAACCTTTGTTTCTGAAACTTACTTAGTGTAAAGGTTGTCCTTCACATTGACAACACAATGCAGGGTTCGAGACTGCATTATGTATCACAGCGCTTCCCAAACATTTTCTCTCCCAGAGTTATTAATACACTAGTGGCTATTAAAACTGCTACACCAAGAAGAAATGCAGATGATAGACGGGTATTCATTGGACAGATATATTATTCTAGAACAGACATCTGATTAAATTTTCAGGCAATTTGGGTGCATAGATCCTGAGAAATCACTACCCATACCAACAACCGCAGGCCGTAATAACGGCCTTGATACGCCTGGGCATTGAGTCAAACAGAGCTTGGATGGCATGTACAGGTACAGCTGCCCATGCAGCTTCAACACGATACCTCAGTTCTTCAAGAGTAGTGACTAGCGTATTGTGACGAGCCAGTTGCTCGGCCACCATTGACCAGACGTGTTCAATTGGTGAGAGATCTTGAGTATGTGCTGGCAAGGGCAGCAGTCGAACATTTTCTGTAACCAGAAAGACTCCTATAGGACCTACAACATGCGGTCGTGCATTATCCTGCTGAAATGTAGGGTTTCGCAGGGATCGAAAGAAGGGTAGAGCCACGGGCCGTAAAACATCTGAAATGTAACGTCCACTGTTCAAAGTGCCGTCAATGCGAACAAGAGGTGACCGAGACGTGTAACCAATGACACCCAATACCTTCACGCCGGTTGATTCGCCAGCATGGCGATGACGAATACACACTTCCAATGTGCGTTCACCGCGATTTGGCCAAACACGGATGCGACCATCATGATGCTGTAAACAGAACCTGGATTCATCCGAAAAAATGACGTTTTGCCATTCGTGCACCCAGGTTCGTCGTTGAGGGCACCATCGCCGTCACTCCTGTCTGTGATGCAGCGTCAAGGGTAACCGCAGCCATGGTCCCAGAGCTGATATCCATGGTACTACAAATGTCATGTAGCTGTTCGTGCAGATGGTTATTGTCTTGCAAACGTCCCCATCTGTTGACTAAGGGATCGACACGTGGTTGCACAATCCTTTACAGCCATGCTGATAAGATGCCTGTCATCTCGACTGCTAGTGATACGAGGCTGTTGAGATCCAGCACGGCGTTCCGTATTACCCTCTGAACCCACCGATTCCATATTCTGCTCACAGTCATGGGATCTCGACCAACGCGAGCAGCATTGTCGTGATATGATAAACCGAAATCGCGATAGGCAATAGTTCGACCTTTATGAAAGTCGGAAACCTGATGATACGCATTTCTCCTCCTTACACGAGGCATCACAACAACGTTTCACCAGGCAACGCCGGTCAACTGCTGTTTGTGGATGAGAAATCGGTTGGAAATTTTCCTTATGTGAGCACGTTGTAGGTGTCGCCAACGGCGCCAACCTTGTGTGAATGCTCTGAAAAGCTACTCATTTTCATATCACAGCATCTTTTTGCTGTCGGATAAATTTCGCGTCCGTACCACATGATCTTTGTGGTGCAGCCATTTTAATGGCCAGTAGTGTGTATCCCATTACTAGCTGTGCACCCTTTGTTGCCCTATTTAAATCTATCATCTATCACTCCGTCTCTCATACCCATTCTCTTAGTTCGTGTAACGTTCAACCGTCTCTCTCTGTCTCGTCCTCCCAGCTCGACCTTTCTCCCCCACCGCATTTCATCTCCTGATCTTCCCTTTTTCTGTTCATCTTCTATTTTCCCTTTCTACTCCAATCTCCTCCTCCTAGATTTCTCTGTGCATTTCCTACTCCCCCCTCTATGTTTATTTCCTCCTCCCCTCTCCTCTGCCTATGCCTTCATTCCCCTCACCACCTCTTCCTCGATGCCTTCTCTGCTATCTCCTCTTTCCTCTTTATGTTTATTTGCCCCTCTTCTTCTTATCTGTATGTACCCGCATACCAGGAGAATCTCCTCCTCCTTCCTTCTCTCTCGACATTATCACTTTCACAACAGTGGGAAGCTTGCGAATCGTATCCCCGCAGTGATCCTTCCCAGACCATAACGAATATGTGAAAGCGATCCAGTGGTTTTGGAGGAGAGAGAGAGATAATTATAATATGTGTGGATTTTTAAATCAGGACACTGGAACTGATTTGTACTAGACGAATGTTGAGCATCATTGCTTAAAACTATTACAAACGCGACTATTTTCTCCGGTGCTTTCATTGTATCTCTTGCTATGGTATCTGATATTCGAACTAAATGAGCACACTTGGAAAATGGTACTGTGACGATAAGACACAGAAATGGGGCGGCCAAGTCGACATGGCCACACTCCCATTGGTGCTGAGGCATTGGCCAGTTGTGGAATCGCTGCGTGGATGTTGACTGGATTGACGTGCAGGTCTCACAGAAAGTAGCTGTGTCCGCGACTTCCCACGTGATACCAGACCAGGAGTCGTGCCAGCCTTGTCAACTACCAGTGTTCAACAAACAGGGGATTTGTGATACGTCTTCTACGTAATGTCTTGGATACTAAAATTGTATAGTTGGATATTTTGAAGTATGATCAACAAGTTCTGTATCGTCTGGTTCCATAGTTCCCTAGGTTTAAAGTAGTCTTTACTATTAACAAAACTTGTGATAGCTTAAATTGCTAAGTTTGCGAAAAAAAAGATAAGAAGCCGTACGGACTTTCTTATCGTGGAAAATACAGAGTAAGTTTAATAGTTTCTCTCATAGCTAAAAAGTAAGAATTCCTGAATGGTGTATACTGTTCCTTTAGTGTTTGAATTGATCTAAGAGTTATCCGCTATGATTGTCTGAATAAATTCAGTTATATGCACTTTACAAACCGTAGGGAGAAGAACAAAAGGCAGAATCGTTAAGGAGAGTTATTAAAAATCTAAATAATTGTTGACTGTTCGATGAATTCAATACCGTAAACTATAATAAACAGTTTTGACAATATGTGAATTAACTGTATGAATGATGAGAGACTTTTTGGAACTACAGGTAGGTGCGGAAAAAGTTAACACACCGATATCCTGCATTACTTTGATAATTATCAACAGAAAATATTAAAGGAGAAGTTGGTTAAAACGATAGAGAATCATGGTTTTTTGGTCCAATTCGACACAACTACAAGTTTAGTAAGTTTTGGTTGGTTGGTTGGTTGGTTGTTTGGGGAAGACCAGACAGCGAGGTCATCGGTCTCATCGGATTAGGGAAGGACGGGGAAGGAAGTCGGCCGTGCCCTTTCGAAGGAACCATCCCGGCATTTGCTAGGAGCGATTTAGGGGAATCACGGAAAACCTAAATTAGGATGGCCGGACGCGGGATTGAACCAGTAAGTTTTGGGTGGCATAAATTACTGTCTTGAAATAACAAAACACCTGAACAAGGACTTCAGTCATGTGGCCTTTCTTATTGAAAAAACAGTGTGTGTGAGAGAGAGAGTGATAGCTAAAGGAAGAAAAATCTAGAAGATAGGAATAATGTATTTAGGCTGTGTTAGATTTCGCAACACTTCGAGACAAAATTATATTGGTCATTATCTTACATGTAATATTAAGCTGTTTATGTTCCAGAGCACTAGCATGCGTAGAGCATGTTTTAACAGGAAGGAAGTGAGTAATTAGAAATCACGGTAAATAAGGAGTTACTAGTTTAATGCAATGGCCACTTAGTACCACCTACCGTTCGCTTTCGTTGTCAGTTATCAGTTGATAAAATAGATCGTCTGTCTGTAATACTTCTTGATACAGGGATTCCTAAATCAAATGAGAAGGAACAAGTACTCACAAGAATTGACCAGTGCGTGGAAAAGTTTTCAGGTGCACTGACATTTCCAGAAGAGACAGAGTTGATTTCGAAAAAGGTTTGCTTTCCTGAGACTTTTCGCCGAGGCGGAAGGTCTCACTGGCGGAAGTAAGAAAACTCCACAACTTTTCCGGAGAACCGTCCGCTTTATTTGCAAAGTTTCCAGAAGTCGGCGGTTGGTTCGTTCCTTCGTTCGTTCGCTGGTCGTTCGCCGGTGAGCATATCGCATCGGTTCGTTTCTCTCGGAACGAAAATGACATCGAAGTGGAGGGTGGGGTTTCTGCCCCGACAAAGGAAATACTGTCTCGTTAAAAGTTCCAAGTGCTGCACTCGTAATCCACAAGAACAGGTGACTGGTACACCAGATCATTTGCGAAGCGTATGCAGAATGCTGAATTTATGGTTCACTATATTATATTTGAAAAACCTGCAAATGTTTCGAGAAGTCCTGTCCATTGTCAAACTGGCGAATTTATTCATTTTTGTTTCAAACGACTGTGTACCACATTGCACAGACTAATGGACGAAATGACAACCAGGATATATTGCATCGTAAATATAGATGAATAACAGTCAGGTAATGAAGACATAGTGAGTATAGGTGGAAACTGCGATGTAGGTGTGGCAGAGACCTGTGTAATGGTTGTCACTCCCGACTACACATGTCTCTACACCATCACATTTCCTCATGTTTGAATAAACGTCAGAAGACATCTCTATCTTTGTCCATCGTTTCGGTTAATGCAAATCTGCATCTATGATGCACATTTACTGACAAACAAATCATTACACTTTCAGAAAAAATTTATGATCTATTTAAGAGAAAGAGATTCACAACTTGAGTAAGTCAGTGACGCGTTAGTCCCCCCCTGGCCCTTATGCCAGCGTTTATTCGGATTGGCACTGATAAAACAGTGTTGTTGGATAACCCCTGAGGAATATCGTGTCCTGCGACCAGGTCGGGTTTTTGACGATCTAATATGCCAATTTGACAATATGTTACTACACCCCCTAGTAGGACATCCAACTCGGTCAATCAATGACACGCCGAATAAATGCTAGCATAAGGACCAGAGAGAGACCAACTCGTTATTGACTTGTCCAATGTTAATGTTTTTTCTCTACAACAAAATCATCCAGTTTTTCTGAAACTGCAACCTTTTATTTCTCCGTACATGTAAACCACATCTCCCGATTTTTGTTATATTCGAATAATTTCTTCGTGGTGTGTAGTTTTGCCTTTTTTCTTAGAACGTATACCGATTATGCAAGCTGCGCTTTTCCCTTAATCCAGTCAACTTCATTAGTGTTAATTTACTGTTAATTCCATTTCTGTTTTTTGTTTGTATTATTTTCACTTTTTAAAGTTGTTTTTATTTCTGCCGGTACTGTTGATTCAACTGGTCATCGTCGTGTACATGTCACTGCTCCATTTATTGTCTCTTCGCACAACCTAGTTTTTACTGGTTATTTTACAGTACAATGTATTACACATGGCGCTGTTCCTTTTACTACATATTTCTTATATCTTTTGTAATTAGAATATTTTGTAAAATTTTGAATAAAACCACCATCGCCTCCTAATTTTCCAGTTATTTTACTTGAGCAACCATTTTCAGCGCTACATCACGTCATCTTCAGGCACCCTGGCCAGCATTTAGGAAGATTCCCACATCTAGTCCAGTCAAATTAGGAGCCAGTATTCAGTGACTGGTGTCCTCAGTTTTCTACTTAAAGAAGCGATCCCTTCGATCATCACTAACCGACTAAACTGAAACTGGCTCAAATAAAATAACTGGAAATTCAGATTGCTGAAGTTGTTTTCATTCAACAGCAGAGGCCCCATAACCTTCTGTATAAAGATTGACTTATAGAGACTTTACGTATTTGTTTTCTAAATTTCTAATGTGGAGCAAATTAAATGTCAAATGTGTCACACATATCAAAGCGTTTATTCCAAACTATAAATAAATAAATAAATAAATCAGCACCAAAACAACACCAATGGAGCTTCAGCGGTTGGAAATTCATGGGGGGAGCTAGACTTCCAAAACGACTAATGCTCCTAACAGGAGAATGTCGTGCCGAAGCTGTAACACCTGTACTATGGAGTAATGAAAAATGTAATGTGACCGATTGAGTCTTGTTTATCATTGTCTCCAACTTTCCGTCGAGTTTATGTCCCAAGACTGAAACATGGTGACCAAGCCATTTCGTTGTATTCCGAGGCCCTCCTGGTTTCTCTTCAAGGTCGTATTGCTGTCAAAGCTTACGTGAACCATATTGGCTCTTCAGGTCCATACCATGGTATAATGATTGCTCGCCAATAGGGATACTATGTTCCTATTTCCACAGCTCGCAGCGCCCTAGGCTTTTTGATGATCAATTTTCGCATCTCCACAGAGCACCAAAGTCACCTTTTCCAAATATTATTGAGCCTATGTGGTCTACTTTGGCGAGAAGGGTGCGTGATCGTTATCCACCATCATTGTTTCCTGAACTCGCTACTATTTTACAAAATAATGGTGCCAGTTTTCGTACAGGATCTGCATTAATCGATTTCGAGATGACTGGATTAGGTTTTGAAAGCTAACATGTTTTCCACATAGTATCAGGCATACTAATGTGTTGTGTTGGTGGTGTTGCCAAATTTCTGCCCACCGCCTGTAATTCTCCCAGACGCAGTTAGTTACAGCAGTGTGCAAACAAACTGCAACAAGACGATTAAACTGTGCTCTTTTGTAACAATATGTGTGATGCAATTTGTATCTTACTGAATATTTTGCTTAATGAGCACCTGAACACGTTGTGGCATAGATTAGACCAACTTAGAGCAAATGTGTCGTAGTTCTTCGTCATGAAACCACACTTTTACCACGTTTCTTTTGTTGACCAGTCCATTTTACCAAGACGCCTTGCCACAGTACTCCACAAATATTGTGCATGGGATTTAAGTGAGGATAAATTACCAGGGCACTAAAAGACATTAATGTTGTTTTCTTCCATGAACGTCTTGACTGTCTCACAAGTATGACCGTGGGCGGCATCATGTTGAAATGTTCCTCCACCATCTAAAAAGGTCTCTAGGAATGGTGCAACCCTGCGCCTAAGGATTTCCATGTGTCTAGTTGAATTCATTGTACAGTCAACCGAAGTAAGTGCCCAGAGGCACTTGGTGTGTGACAAACATTGTTCTGGGAGGTTAGTTCACAGTCTTTAAGAGATGCTCAGTTTTTAGGGCCTCTTGTGTGATTCGCCTGACAACCCTTCCTCTGTATCTTTGAACAATAAAATTTGACATATTATTGAAAGTTACATATTTCCAGTCAATGGACGTCCATGGCTTATATATTTTGGCCCATACCAAACCGTTTTCCTTCATGGCTGGTGTTAATAATGCTTCTTTATTGGCTTTCTTGGCTTCCGCACATAAGATGCCAATACATTTCTCTGAAAGGCAAGATGATGCCTGCTGTTTCTATGCAAACGTTTGCCAGTTACAGGATTGGTCTTTCGTTTTCGTTCAAATCTGCCTTTTCCCTTTGGAGACAAAGGGACAGTATTAATACATATTCTAATATGTCTTGAAACACTAGATTTTCCCACATTAACATCTGCGCCGTTGTCTCTTATAGTCAGACATATTTGAGGAAGAGCAGCTATTTCTGCCCGCTTCTTAGTTCAGCTATTTCTGCCCGCTTCTTAGTTAAAATGTCCATTTTAACACAAATTTTTCCTTTCGTGAACACAGATATAACCGAAGTTATTACTGCACATACAAGCACTTAGCTGAACTGGAAGGGAGCTACAGCTGTTGTTCATAATGAAATCAAGAGTCCAACAGCAACTTTCCAGTTAATACGCATGTCACTTAGTTGTTCTGTCTGAGTGCTAATGACGTTCAGCTCCTTCTTAGTGTGTAATTTTTCCTCCTATCTATGTAATTATGTAGTTATGTAGTTCTCACTTCGTTCGAGCAATCAATCATTCATTATAGGTGACAAAGTCATAACTGAGTCACTCAAAATGATTCAGAAATTTTACTTGTGAGAATGATATCAGGCGATGATTAGTCTTCTGTGGAGGCTCGTGCTTTGCGGCACTCTGCTAATCTGTACAAATAAAATGCCTCATATTTTTGGGAGCGCTGTATAGTCAGTCGGGAAACCTCATCTCAAGCGGATATTTGGCTTTGGTGAAGTTGAACCTTTCGAAAAAGTAATGGAGCTCTTGGATTATTAAATGCAGGTTCGTATCCAGTCTTTCGGAAGTTCCCTTCTGACTAACAACTACGCAATATATCGATGAATATAATTAATTCTCGAATGTCAAGTAATTTAAAATGTTACACACCTTCATATATATATATATATATATATATATATATATATATATATATATATATATATATATATATATATATTTCCCCTTTTAATCATACAATTTCGTATCAGTTATCTTTTGTCATAAATCTCAATATTCAGATTACAATTCTTCAAACAATGCTGAAGGTAATCGGTACGAAGACAATCTCGGAAAGCTTTTTTCTCACGGCCACCAGAGAGAGTACTACAAAGAATAATTATGCGCTCATGGCATAGGTATTGTATGAAACTACTTTGCGCATGGATTCTGCGAGTATGAAGATAGAAAATTATTAAACGTCATTCAAAAGTAGAATTTGTATCAGAGTAATTAATCGAATATAAAGAAATACTACAAGTGATATTTTAAAGTGTATTCAGAAAACAAGTTAATGAGCCGGAATGAAGTTGGCAGAATGTCAGTTGGTTCATATAGCCGCAAATGTTACGCGAACCGACTTAAAAAAAAAAAAAGAATGGAAAAGAAAAAGCAATGAGTATAACTGAAGGAGTGACACGTAATATCAAATGCCGCTGCAGTTCCCACGCTGTACCTAGCACCACGCCCACAATACCAGGAACAGATCCCGGACTACAGCCGATTACAGACAACCGTGCGTGCCGCCGCGTGCTGTTTCAGCTCCGCTGGTGCGAGAGTTACGCCTGATATTGTCCAACAGTGCTCGCAGATGGGTACGAACTGCAGCGACGAATGGATGCAGCGAGGGTGGCGCGTTTGCAACGAACATTGGCTGCTGGCGCCAACGCGCGACCTGACGTAATTACAGGCCGATTCGGTAGTCGCGTCGGCGCTGGCTGTTTGTGCGGTCCACCCTGTATGGGAGCTACGCCCGCATAGCACGGGAAATGAAATAGCCCCGGCGGGAACTAGAAGCTGCGCATTCGCCGTGCCGGTGGCGATGACCTCATTGGCAAACAACACTATTCTCTCGAGTGTCGCGTGGCATGTATACGAATGTGTGAAATGACGTACTGCGCCGACAGAGCCACAGTGCTTCCCGCTATGATGGCCGCAGAGTTGTTTACGAGTAAGCAAGAGAGATGTGGGGGTAACAGGATCATCCAACAGATTAACATTTTATGAGAAAACTGTCCGGATCGTTTCTTATTACCTGCTTCGGCCGAATGAAACCAAAGGTGTACTGTGAATGTCACTGGAACCTTCATGTTCATGTCTTTACAACTTACATAAGCATAAAGAATAATTGCTGTAGACTAGGATGAAAACCGTGTGGCATAACCAACTCATATTTGAAACAGTACAAATTCTAGCAGTACGCGGTCCACCCAAAATTTACGACAGTGATTCTATGCCCTGTGAACTAACAATAGCTGGCCGCGGTGGTCTCGCCGTTCTAGGCGCGCAGTCCGGAACCGCGGGATTGCTACGGTCGCAGGTTCGAATCCTGCCTCGGGCATGGATGTGTGTGAAGCCCTTAGGTTAGTTGGAATTAAATAGTTCTAAGTTCTAGGGGACTGATGACCACAGAAGTTAAGTCCCATAGTGCTCAGAGCCATTTGAACCATTTTGAACTGACAATAGTAAATAACAAAAGGGAATTTCACTTGTCCGTTTTAAACAGGCAGTGATAAGTTGTGTACGTGCGGCTGTAGGGTGTCGATGTTGTTGAGTCAAAATTCGCAACAGAGCAACATCTCTAATTGAAAAGCTCAAGATGTTCTACTGAGTTATTATACACTACTGGCCATTAAAATTGCTACACCACGATGTGTTAGGACCTGTGGCTCTATCCTTCATTCGATCCCTGCGGAAACCTACATTTCAGCAGGATAATGCACGACCGCTAGTAGTAGGTCCTGTACGGGCTTTTTTCGATACAGAAAATGTTCTACTGCTGCCCTGGCACGCACATGCTCCAGATATCTCAACAACTGAAAACGTCTGGCGAAAGGTGGCCGAGCAACTGGCTCGTCACAATACTCCAGTCACAACCCTTAATGAACTGTGGTATCGTGTTGGAGCTGCATGTACAGCTGTACCTGTACACGCCATCCATTTGACTCAATGCCCAGGCGTATCAAGGCCGTTATTACGGCCAGAAGTGGTGGTTCTGGGTACTGATTTCTCAGGAACTATGCACCCAAATTGCGTGAAAAGTAATCAAAAATGGTTCAAATGGCTCTGAGCACTATGGGACTTAAAATATGTGATCATTAGTCCCATACAACTTAGAACTACTTAATCCTGACTAATCACGCATGAGAACAATCATGGCAAGTAGGGATGCCTTGTCTGTACTATTGTTTTATCTCCACACTGATTGGGGTAGTGAGCTGGAACATTAACATGTAGTAGCTAGAATGAGATTTTCACTCTGCAGCGGAATGTGAGCTGATATAAATGTTCCTGGCAGATTACAGCTATGTGCCGAAAGGCGGGGAAGCAAGAGGCTAGGTACTGGCAGAAGTAAAGCTGAGAGGACGGGGCGTGAGTCGCGCTTGAGTGGCTTAGTCGGTAGAACACTTGCCCGCGAAGGAGAAGGTCCCGAGTTCGAGTCTCGGTCAGGGAAACAGCTTTAATCTACCTCGAAGTTTCATGTAACAGCTACTTCACCCTTCGTATCACCAGACGTACGACTTCCAGAAGATGAGGCAGGGTCACTTGCAATTATGCTTCCCTTGTGAGGTATTCTGGAAAGGTGGCTGGTCTCGCGAGGCTGTCGCCAATAATTTTCACCCACAAATAAGACTGAATTGATGTTGGCAGTGCGCTGACGCAATAGCATAGAGTTTTTGCCTAGGCCTCGTCCACAGCTCGTGGTCTAGTGCCTAGTATTGCTGCCTCTGGAGCACGGGGTCCCGGTTTGGGTTCCCGCCCAGGGTTGGAAATTTTCCATGCCCGGGGACTGAGTGTTTGTGTTTTCCTCAATACTCCATGATCATCATCATCATTAGTCGTGACCGTGGCTACATTGGACTGTGTAAAAATTGCGACCTGGTACGGGTGCTGATGACCGCGCCGTTGAGGGCCCCACAAACCAAACATCATCATCATCATCATCATCATCATCATCATCTGTAACCCATAGGTGGCCGTTGTGAACGTAGTCGAAACCATCCCTCGCGATGTTAACGTCATCTGTGAATGGACTGGATGAGTGGTATCCCAGTCGCCTGTGAAGCGGACCAGCGACAGACAAGTCACCTGCTTTTGTTGTAAGTAACACGGATAATGACAGCCGTCGTGAAAAATATTCTGCACGGCAGTCTGCGTTATACATGCTGATGGGCCATCTGCCCGATCCTGATGTCAGGGTCACTGTAAAAGACACTTTATATCCACTTTCAAGTGTGTGCACCTCCCCTTGATGTGTGTACCTCTCCTTGAACGCTTTTGCGGCCATACGTTCGTATGACCTTATTTGCTACATACGCTCTTATTGATCGTTCCCTGCAGATCGTTCGAATTTAGCTAAATGAGCCCGTACAATGGGTGAGAATGTAAATGGACAGCTCTTCCCTTTCTGGTAGACAATGGCAAAACGTATATCCGTACACAGTAAATCATGTGAAAGAGAGATTTTATCGCATCTCCACAAGAAGACTGCTTTAGTCGAAAATTGCTATTTTTAGATTTGCCACTGAAAAATACGCCTAAAGTGCTCTATTGTGCACTAAAAATGTAATGGAATTTACTGCCATACTACTTACACGAAATTTAAAGGTACCTTATACTAACCAAAGGAAGGATCTTCTCTGGTCTTACACTGTATTTCAGTATTACTTTTATAGAATTTAATCTTTTAAGTCGAGTTTTCTCAAGTATAGCATTTGTGATTCATATCACTGTTCTTGCCGGGGTATGACGTATAACTAGGAGACGGAGGGGGACATCATAAACGGTAAACACTGTAGGACATTACATTTTTACGACCCTGTGCAGAAGCTTTATGCAGGTGCACATCAGATTACAATTTTTACCATGGACACAGCTGAAACTTCCTAGTTCCTCACATTGTTATATACTAGAATAACAACGGGTAAAATTTCGAAGCAATTTAGTTCCAGAAGAAGACGTTAAAACGCAGATCCTTGAAATGTGCAGCATCATTCATGGCGTTTAGTTTTATTTTTAATCCACTGAACCAATTTTGACGAAACATCATAAGGAGATAGCTTGAACCCTGCTTTATATATCCCCCTTGCTCCGTCCGTTATCAGTTATTTTCCCACCTAGGTAGCAGAATTCTTTAACTTCGTCTGTTTCGCGATCCTCAATTTTGACGTGTTGTAGCTCATTGTTCTCATTTCTGCTACTTCTCATTACTTTCGTCTTTCTCATATTTGCTCTCAATCCATAATATGAAGTCATTAGACTGTTCATTCTGTTCAAGAGATACTGCAACTCTTCTTCACTTTCACTGGGATAGTAATGTCATTAGCGAATCTAATCACTGATATTCTCTCACCTTAAATTTTAATTCCATTGTTGATTATTTCTTTTATTTGTTTCTCGGAATAGAAATTGAACAGTAGATGCTAAAGGCTACTTCCCTGTTATACAACAGTTTTAATCCGGGCTCTTCATTTTTGGTAATCCACTCGTATTGTTGCCTCTTGATTGTCTTGCATATTGTGTATTACCCTTGTTTCCCTATACCTTACGCCTATTTCCCTCAGACTTTCGAACCCCTTGTAGCATTTTATACTGTATAACGCTTATTCAATGGGTATAGGTTAGGAACTGGATTCCTAGTAGAGAGGGAATGGGTTGGGTCACGTTTCCGACCACGACCTGCAAGTCACACATGAAAAATAAATCACTAGTACAGCAGATACAAGAATAGGGCGACAAACATCTGGTGTCTGATATAAAGGAAGATCTTTAACTCCCTATGGATGCGTTTAGAAGGCTGGAACTGACAAAAATAACAAGGCAGTGAAATGTTTTTCGATGTCGCTTTTCGGGACTGCTCTTCTGTCGACGTAATTTACCCTGGAAGGAACACACATCAAGTGTTTGCTGAATGATTAGTTTGGGTCTGGGAAATGATGATGAGGAACCTCATGCTCCAGAATAAGAAAATGTGCTGCCCATCTGCCTTCACTTGAAGGTGACAGTGAAGGTGCTAAATTGTGCTATTGCTGAAGACTAATTTTTTGAATGCTGCAATTTATGACTGCAGTTATCTGTCACCTTATTTATGTCATTTCATTGTAGCCAATTTTGTTACTGTTTTTGGTGAATAAAAAAAAAGTATTTGGGATAGCTGGCTCACACCCAGCAGGACCGGGTTCGATTCACGGTACCGGACAAAAAGATAGATAGAGCGTCTGTCATGTAAGCAGGAGATCCCCGATTCGAGTCCCGGTCGGGGCACACATTTTCATCTGTCCCCGTTGACGAATGTCAACGCCTGTAAGCAGCTAAGGGTGTTCACTTCATTGTAATTTCATTCCATAGTGACTTGTATTTCTATATTTCACAATTTAACTGAACATTTTTTTGTTTCTTTCATTCGTAGATCAGCTCAAGTATTTCTTCTGTTATCCAAGGTTTTTTCGTAATTACAATCCTTGTACATATGCTTTCCTTTCCTACTTCCGTGATTTCCCTTCTCAGAGATGCCCATTCCTCTTAAACTGAACGGTCTACTAAGTTATTCATTATCGTAGTATCTATTGCCTCACAGAACTTCAAGCGTATCTTTCATTCTTAGTATTCCACAGCTCACTTCTTTGCACATTCATTCTTCCTGACTAGTCTCTTGAACTTCAGCATACTCTCTATCATTACTAAACTATGATCTGAGTCCAGGTACGCCTCACAATCTAATATCTGATTTCGAAATCACTGCCTGACCACGATGTACTCTAACTTGAATCTTATCGTATCTCCCGAACTTTCTCAAGTATACCTCCTCTTCTTGTGATTCTTGAACAGAGTTACAGACTGAAATTTACTGTAGAGCCCAACTGATGATTCTACTCCCTCATTCCTACTACGAAACCCATATTCTCCCTTAATACTGTCTTCTATTCCTTCTCCTACAACCTCATTCCAGTCCCCCAAACCTATTAGATATTCATCTTCCCGTTCAATATCCTGATAAAATTTTTCAATCTCTTCACCTTATTCCCACTTCGGCATGTATACCTGAGTTATTGTTTTTGGTGTTGCTTTGCTGCCGATTCTGATGAGAACATCCGTGTCACTGAACTGTTCACAGTAACTCATTCTCTGCGCTACCTTTCTATTCATAAAGAATAATACCCACATATTACCATTTATTGCTGACGTTGATATTGCCCTATATTCATCTTACCTTCTTGTCATCTTTTCATCTCACTTCCCTCCCTCCCTCCCCCTACACATATCCAGAATGACCCTTAGCACTTACCTTCTCAGATCTTATAGTTTCCCTACCTCTCTCAAACTTCTGACATTTCACGCCCCGACTCTTGGGACGTTATCCTTCTGTGTACATTCAGTATTAAACACCCTCTTGGCAATCCCCTCCAAGAGATCTGAATGGGGGTAAACCTCGAATCTTTTGTCACTGGAGAGATCATCATGACTCTTTTTCAGTTATAGGTCACACGTTCAGTGGGTGCATATTATTTGTCTTTCACAAAGTGGATTTCACTGTCTTCCACATCCTCGTGCCATTGATCATTCCTAATTATTTAGCCTTTTATGGATTTTGCTCATGCATCTCATATTCACGTCCTGTTCGCATCAAATAAATTACGTTCAAACAACGGATCTGGCTCAACACGTCAAATTAACTCTATTTAGTTCTCAACGGACCACATGGTTCCGAGGTCTAAGAGTAGCGTCTTTGACTATTAAGCAAATGGTTCTATGTGTCGTGTTCGAACCAAGAAACAGATTAAATAGTAAATGAAAGTCACTAGCAATGGCACGCTAAAACGTCCGGCATAAGAAGTCACCATCGTTTGCCAACGGCTTTGCCATAGAAGGCGGAGAAGCGGACAGAGTTTCAGACAACCCTCTTGCCCTTGTTTTGAGAAACTGCCTCTAAAAGATGAAAGAATGAACAATGATCGAAGGCATAAGCATGCAGAAGGCAATGGAAACCACTGCATTACAGACACATTGTATTTATCCACAGGACATGTCGCCTGTGACTGAAAAGGTATTAGGGTGAACGTGAATTAACCAAAGATTCCGCATTAGTCCCCAGTTCGGATCTGCAGAGGCTGAAAGCTAGAAGGGAAGCGACAAAACGATGCAGTAGCGGAATAACGGTAGCAGTTTACGACTCGGGGCGTGGACTGTCAGGCATTGAACGTGCTTCGAAGCTAGAAAGTCTGTTACGAGGTGATGTAAATCAGGTACTACGTTTATCCCGGCATAGCCCCTTTGTTTATGACCACGTACAATTACACTGGCCACGAACGATGAAAAGTTGTTTATAACTATGTCTTGTATGGGAAATGTAATTTTAAGAAAGATTTTAACGGTCTGTGGAATCACAATGGCACCAACACGAATGAAGTATGAATTATTGTCTGAAGACAGCTAGATCGTTAGCCGAAACTAGTAATTTATCTACGTATAGAAGAACTAATGTACGATATTGCCTTCTAAGATTTTCTATACCGAAAATAAATAAGAAAATAGAACCCATCTCTTATCTCCCGGTTAAAAATGTCAACGAACTTGAAAATTCATTCAGTCATGTGGTGCGCAAAAATTTAACAGGACATCGAGGATGCTCCACTGAACAAGCTGGGGTAAGAAACATGAGGTCTGAAAAGCCAGCATAAAGAGATAAGAGGAATAAAATCACATTATTATATTATTTTTACTTACAGTAGTTACAGTTAACTGACACACTGGACGTACCATTTGTACTATATCTTCCAAAATGTGTGCTGAAAATGACGGCCATCACTCAATGCAAGCATGGCATCGGCGAACAAGATACTGAGGCACCCTGGGAAATGTCCCTGATGTGTTTCGAACCACAGCTAATACTCTGGAAACTAATTCCACCCCCCTACCCACTGGAATGTCATAGACAAGAGACTTTAGATAACCCTACAGGAAATAATCAAAGGGGTTCAGGTAAGGTGACCTTAGAGGCCACTGAACAGGACCTCCCCTTCCAGTTTACCGTTTAGGACATACAGTATTGAGACGGTCGCGGACATCCGCACTTAATTGAGGCGGTGCACCGACATACTGTATCCACATCCTCTCACGAGCAGCTAAAGGTTACGTTCTCCAGCAACTCAGGTAGAACTCTTCACACGAACCTCAAGTACAGGTAGCTATTCAATCTTCCTAGTAAGCAGTCTAGTCTTCCTTGTTTCCTTGCAGTGAATAAAAAATGTACATGTAAATAAAC
Source organism: Schistocerca gregaria (assembly GCF_023897955.1). NCBI lineage: Eukaryota > Metazoa > Arthropoda > Insecta > Orthoptera > Acrididae > Schistocerca > Schistocerca gregaria. Next base: position 483,048,893 of record NC_064927.1, read on the forward strand.
AGCACAGTATGTTTAAACCTGTACGCATGCTACTTGTAAATAAGTTGCAAAATAGTAATGCTGGACAAAGTGGTACACCAGTTTACATCCATATCTCCTTAAGCTGGCTTCTCCGACGCCACATTCCCTACCTCAAATACTTCAGTGGAGCATTCTCTATGTCCTGTTACAATCTCGACCACTCTTGCGGAAACACCCTGAAGAACCATCATATAAAGTGGAACAGATGTACAGAAATCGATAACAAAACGAAATTTCCGACGTATATGACACGTCCCCTTAGAAAAATTAATAAATTACTGTGCTGATAAACCTCTTACATTATTTGATTTTCAAACAGCTGAGCAGAACTGAACGTACTCAGACATTTCGCTCTTTACCTATTCTGATCAACACTAAACTCACAAACGTTTTAGCGCAACGCAATCTGACTTTCAATAATCCCTACAAAAGAATGGCCCTGACTAACAATAACCTATACCTTTCATGAATCACTTCCCTCACAAAAGTCTTTGTTATGAGAACTACTGTAATACAGTGAGCGCCAATACTGCTAGCTAAATAAAAGTTTATAACTACTGAAGGCACTAACTACTGATAAGCATAGTTAGCAAATGAAAGATTTTGATAGAGAACAAATAATGTATTTACATTAATAGTGTTCAAAAGTCATTATATATACAGCAGTTCATGCCGTGCAGTCTCACAGATTTACTGTCTCCGATGGACAAACGTCCAGGTCATCCGCTCTCAAAACTCCACTTCTCTCCCCACATCCACCACTGCTGGCGGCTCACCTCCAACTGCGCAACGCTACACGCTGTTAACAGCCAACTGCCCAACACTGCAATAGCATATACTGCAACAATGCAAACCAACCACAGCCTTCACGTAGTATAGTCAGTGATTTTCATATAGAGCGCTATGTGGCGTTACCAACATAAAAACCAAAACAGCCTACTTACAAATATATAAGAAGCCATTGTATTCGCATTTATGTCAAACAGTAAAATAAAAAATACAAAATTAAGCACGCCGTCTTCAGGCCGCAAGTGGCCCATCGAGGCCATCCGACCGCCGTGTCATCCTCAGGTGAGGATGCGGATAGGAGGGGCGTGTGGTCAGCAAACCGCTCTCCCGGTCGAATGATTTTCTTTCACCAGAGCCGGTACTATTCGGTCGAGTAGCTCTTTAATTGGCATCACGAGGCTGAGTGTACCCCGAAAAATGGCAACAGCTCATAACAGCCTCGATGGTCACCCATCCAGATGCTGGCCACGCCCGACAACGCTTAACTTAGCTGATCTCACGGGAACCGGTGTATCCACTGCGGCAAGGCTGTTGCTGGTGTCAAACAATACTTCTATCAAAAGTTTCCAGTGAGCAAGTATAGCACGTGTGGTCGGCTGAGGGCCAAATTCAGGCTGTCTCCAATAAAGTCAATAATCCGTCAAAATCCACGGAAACTAAATTTCCACATGCTTGAAAGTACACGGCTGTAAGCTCTGTCGCTTGAGAAAAGTCATAAATCAATAATCATTAAGGAAGGTCCACATTATCGCTTTTATCCTATGCACCTGATCCAGTACGCTGTTAGCCGCCAGATATCGCGCTAGGGTAGTTGACTAATTCGTACACCTCATCGTTGCCACGACATGCCATTCCAAATGTCAACTGAATATGGGAGAGGAACCATACGTTTATTCGACACACATCATTGCTATAATTTATCTCTACAAGCCTTCTTCGGGAATTAGTCCATCTATTAGTGTAAGGTATATTGGAAACCCAACTCTAGTTCCTGAGACAAGCCTGCACATACAGACAGAAGACGTTCCATGCGGCTTTAATTTCACAATGTTTATCCAATTTCAGCGAAGTAATTACAAATTATATGTGGTGTTTTTAAAAGTGTCCCCTATTTCTAAAGGAATTCGTGAAACCTACAGTAATACACTTCTGGCCATTAAAATTGCTACACCACGAAGATGACTTGCAACAGACGCCAAAATTTAACCAACAGGAAGAAGATGCTGTGATATGCGTATGATCAGCTTTTCAGAGCATTCACACAAGTTTGGAGGAAAGTTTCCAACCGATTCCTATACCAAACACCAGTTGACCGGATTCGACGGGTAAAACGTTGTTGTGATGCCTCTTGTGAGGGGGAGAAAAGCGTACCATCAAGTTTCCGACTTTGATAAAGATCGGATTGTAGCCTGTCGCGATTGCGGTTTATCGTTTCGCGACTTTACTGCTCGCGTTGGTAGATATCCAGTGACTGTTGGCAGAATATGAAATCGGTGCGTTCAGGAGAGTAATACGGAACGCCGTACTGGATCCCAACGGCCTCGTATCACTAGAAGTCGAGATGACAGGCATCTTATCCGCATGGCTGTAACGGATCGTGCAGCCACGTCTCGAGCTCTGAGTAAACAGATGGGGACGTTTTGCAAGACAACAACCATCTCCACGAACAGTTCGACGACGTTTGCAGCAGCATGGACTATCAGCAGAAATTATGGCTGCGGTTACCCTTGACGCTGCATCACAGACAGCGCCTGCGATGGTGTACTCAACGACGAAACTGGGAGCACGAATGGCAAAACGCCATTTTTTCGGATAAAACCAAGTTGTGTTTACAGCATCGTGATAGTCGCATCCGCGCCGGCCGTTGTAGCCGATTGGTTCTAGGAGCTTCAGTCGGGAACCGCGCAACCGCTACCGCCGCAGGTTCGAATCCTGCCTCTGGCATGGATGTGTGTGATGTCCTTAGCTTAGTTAGGTTTAAATAGTTCCGAGTTCTGGTGTACTGATGACCTCAGATGTTAAGTTCCTTAGTGCTCAGAGCCATTTGAACCATTTGGTCGCATCCGTGTTTGGCGACATCGCGGTGAACGCACATTGGAAGCGTGTATTCGTCATCGCCATACTGGCGTTATCACCCAATGTGATGGTATGTAGTGCCATTGGTTGCACGTCTCGATCACCTCTTGTTCGCATTGACGGCACAGTGGAAGTTACATTTCAGATGTGTTACGACCCATGGCTCTACCCTTCATTCGATCCCTGCGAAACCCTACATTTCAGCAGGATAATGCACGACCGCATGTTGCAGGTCCTGTACGGGCCTTTATGGATACAGAAAATGTTCGATTGCTGCCCTGGCCAGCACATTCTCCTGATCTCTCACCAATTAAAACGTCTGGTCAATGGTGGCCTAACAACTGGATCGTCACAATACGCCAGTCACTACTCTTGATGGACTGTGGTATCGTGTTGAAGCTGCATGGGCAGCTGTACCTGTAGACGCCATCCCATTTCAGTTTGACTCAATGCCCAGGCATATCAAGGCCGCTATTACGGCTAGAGGTGGTTGTTCTGGGTGTTGATCTCTGATGATCTATGCAACAAAATTGCATGAAAATGTAATCACATGTCTGTTCTAGTATAATATATTTGTCCAATGAATACCCGTTTATCATCTGAATTTCTACGTGGTGTAGCAATTTTAATGCCCAGTAGTGTAGTCTCAGAAACCAATTCCTGTTGAGATATGGGCCACTCTGCTCCTCACTGCCCTCTGTCTGTTGCGTAGAAACTGACACTATAGACAGTGCTGCATGCGGATACCACTTGTCCTGACACACCCTTCAGGCTTTCGTTGTAGTGAATCACGCAGTCTATGTGATTCACCGAGCTCCAATCGGATTGCATCACATGTATTGGTCACATTCCCATGTAACATTTGCACATTGTCAGTTGGTTAGGCATACAAAAACACCCTTGAATGTTACTGTCGCCGCAACTGCAATGGATTCTGGACTCTTGGACAGGCAGGCAATGATGCTAGAATGCTTCGAGCAGTCCCTCGCCTATTGGACGCAACAGTGAGTTGCTGTCGCATGATCCATAGTAAATGTAGTACTGCTCCATCATTAACAAACCACAATCATTCTCTTTCCGGAAGACAACGTTCTGAAATAGCGTTGGTAATTCATCGCACAAAAATCTATAAAACTCAGCCTTTGTTAATCTATTTGTTAAAGTGTGATGTTGGTGACAAGTCCTGTCTATAAATGAATAGTGATGACCGCTCAGTGGTTTCCATCTGACCACACGTGCATATTGTAGTAATTAGTATGCCGCCTCCTACAAATCCCATATAATCTGTAAATAAAATCCGGGCTTCATATGTTCAACCGCCCTCATCTCTAGAGCTACCGGTTTCTGATGTATCGAGGTGGTATTTTGTCTCCCTACGTCATCGGTTAACGTAATTAATTTGGTTGATGATATTAATATATTTATATCATTTGGTATCGAACATTACGTGGGATTATCCGATTCATAATCACACTGGTTGATAGTGGGTAGCTTCGCAATGACAAATGTAGTAATGCATGATTTACAGAATTAATTGTTGCGCTGGCTAGTACTGCAAGGAAACTAGAGGAAGTGGTCGACTCCGGCAGGTCGCGGGCAAGCTGGAAGTGTTTTCTCAGCGGCCGGAGGTCAGAATTTTGACAGCCTGCGGCAAAGACATCCTGTGGATCAGCCCAGCAAGCGCCATCTGCCTTTGTTAGGAGCATGGGCGAAAATGGAAAGGAGACTCTAAAAAGCCATCTAATAAGAATCGCCTGCATTCTGAGCTATCCGAATGTGTCATCTATCGTCAAACAGGCGCCTGAGAGTAAATGGTTAAGAATTCGTACCACACAGAACACGTAGCACATTCCTGCCGCTGTTTCCAGGATGCCCTGTGAATGGCTAAGCCCTTTGGGCAGATGTCGCTTTAAATTGTTCAAAAAGCTTCTAGAATTTTTTTTCGAACTGGTTGGGGTTGAGCAACGGTTTAGAGTCAGAAATATTGGGAGAAAATTATATTGTAACAAAGGCCTTCATCGGCTGAGACTAGAGTCGACATTAGTGAACCGAGATACCGACACATAAGCCGTTGAAGACTCTCCGACGGGTGTTTAGCCGATACATATCGCCGGAGAGCATTTTATTTGTACTGGACATTGCTCGCAAAGCGTCCAGAGATGAGTCTCAAACTTACTCTGAGAAAGTGCCGACTGTGCCACTTGAAGCAGAATCGTTTTGTTTCACTGCGAGCAAAGAATCTGTGCTTCTCCATGGGGTTATAGGCACCCTAAAGAGCTCACTTCAGTCAAGTGTCTGCTCTTGGCAAGTGTGCAACCAGATTACCTTGAGTCGTGAATGGGCTCTGTACTTGAGTAGCTTTGAATGTAGGATTTTGCAAACGAAACCACACATTCCAAGTGTAGTTAAATTCGCATCTGCACACGATACTTCGTCTCCATGCCGACATGGCTCTCCACCTGAATAATTATGGTAACAGACATTCAACAGCTTGAGAGACAGGGAACCGTAACGGTACATGTTTTCAGTTCCATGAGATTGTTCTCCGAGCTCTGTGTTGTGAGCGCCAGTGGAGGCGAAGGTTTTTACTAACAAAGAGGCTAGACAGAATCAACCATTGAAGTGTTCCTGTTAGGGACGTATATTTTACATAGACGTTAGGTGTTATGCCGATCTTAAACTCAATCTTAAACTTAGTATAACCAGTAAGAATAACTCAATGTTGTACTTATACAGATCGTATATTGCAGTTTCCTTGGTTTTTGCAATCAAAATTTTGATAGCATCTACTGTTCTTATTTACACGACTGGCCGTTAAAATTGCTACACCACGAAGATGACGTGCTACAGACGTGAAATATAACCGTCAGTAAGAGGATTCTGTGATACGCAAATGATTAGCTTTTCAGAGCATTCACACAAGTTTGGCGCCGGTGGCGACACCTACAAAGTCACATGAGGAAAATTTCCAACCGATATTTCATACAAAAACAGCAATTGACCGGCGTTGCCTGGTGAAACGCTATTGTGCTGCCTCGTGTAAGGAGGAGAAATGCGTACCATCATGTTTCCAATTCTGATAAAGGTCGGATTGTAGCCTATCACGATTGCCGTTTTTCGTATCAACGACATTGCTGCTCGCGTTGCTCGGGATCCAATGACTGTTAGCAGAATATTGAATCGGTGGGTTCAGGAGGCTAATACGGAGTGCCGTGATGGATCCCAACGGCCTCTTATCACTAGCAGTCGAGATGACAGGCATCTTATCTGCAAGGCTGTACATGGCTGTAACGGATCGTGCAGCCACGTCTCGATCCCTGAGTCAATAGATGGGGACGTTTGCAAGACAACAACCATCTGCATGAACAGTTCGACGACGTTTGCAGCAGCATGGCTCCTGTTACCCTTGACACTGCAACACAGACAGGAGCGCCGGCGATGGTGTACTCAACGACGAAGCTGGGTGCACTAATGGCAAAACGTCATTTTTTCGGATGAATCCAGGTTATGTTTACAGCATCGTGATGGTCGCACCCTGTACGGGCCTTTCTGGATAACAGAAAATGTTGACTGCTGCCCTGGCCAGCACATTCTACAGATCTCTCACCTATTGAAAACGGTTGGTCGATGGTGGCCGCGCAACGGACTGGTTACAATACGCCAGTCACTACTCTTGATGAACTGTGGTATCGTGTTGAAACTGCATGGGCAGCTGTACCTATACACGCCATCCAAGCTCTGTTTGACTCAATGCCCAGACGTATTAAGGCCGTTATTGCTGCCAGAGGTGGTTGTTCTGGGTACTGATTTCTCAGGATCTATGCACCCAAATTGTGTGAACATGTAGTCACATGTCAGTTCTAGTATTCTATATTTGTCCAATGAAAACCCGTTTATCATCTGCATTTCTTCTCGGTGTAGCTATTTACTGGCCAGTAGTGTAACTAGGATTAGCCTTTACCTCCCTGATCCATAATTGGTTATTTAAGAAGATAATCAGTTGTAACCAATTAAATAGTTTTTGTGTAACATCAGAGCTGGGACATAACAAAATTCACGATCCACGCTTTGTTAACTATTCTGCTAGTTTCGTTCTTCTATGTCGTAAGGAGTGTGTCAGAGCTCTCCATTACATTGAAAACAACATACCCAACTTAACGCTATTCTTCGCATTGTGTAAGCACTCAGATATCGATAGTAAGAATCTGTGGCCAAATATGGGAGTGCGATTCTAAGCATTGATGTGAGACTAGGTCTATCTGCCAGAGTGGAAGTAGTAGTGTCAAAAAATGGTTCTAACCACTATGGGACTTAAGTTTTGAGGTCATAAGTCCCCTGGAACTGAAAACTACTTGAGCCTAACTAAACTAACGACAACACAAACATCCATGCACGAGGCAGGATTCGAACCGGCAACCGTAGAGTGAAGCGCCTAGAACCGCTCGGCCACAATTGCCGGCACACACCACAGCATCTCATGTACTCTAAGCAAGTAAATTCAATTGCGCAAGTCATATTCTATATAACTTGTAAATACTTGTTCAAAAACGCAGTCAGAAAGCTTAGGTATTCATTGTTACAGGTTCAATTGTTCCCTGCAGTTTTTCATATTCAAATACGCAGTCAGATATAAGTTTTTCATGTAACGATCTGCTGAGGGCATAAATGAAAGTGAAACTGACACTCATACAACGTTCACACAGTGTTTGCAGCTTAGATTCCGTTAACCGATAGCACTGTTTGGGTATCGAGTCTATTTTCACAGACGAACATACGCATATTTGTTGTAACAACGTTACAATGCGACATTTTTTTTTAAAATCGTGTATACACAATTCATACTCGTGAATCGTTCTGGCTATAAGTGAAAATCGAACCCAGATCCTTACAGAGGTTCCTGAGATTAGTCTTTACGTAGAGATACAAAAACGCGGAAGTGACTGGTGAAATACTAGGAGACAGCACTAACCAAGACGAGAGACATGGAATAAACGCCTTATCCAGAAGTTACGGCAATTGGGAGAACTAAATTCACACAACGGTGCAAGATGGGGAAATGTGTTTTTCACGACTCGTATTACTCGTACAACAGAAATTAGTAGATCTGTCGATACGTCACAAGCGGTAGTCTGCAGCAGGTAGACGAGTAGGAGCGTTGTCAAGCCGTTGGACGGGCCGCGCTAGGGCGGTTGCGCAAGGCGCGTTATTTGCGCTGATGGGCGGCTGCCGTTTGCAGACGTGTTGTGGCGTGCCGTGCCGTGCGCGGCCTATCTGCTCGCGTGACTCGCCACTATAGTTAGCACCCCACGGGCAAGAAACAATTGCGGCTGCCTTCCATGAGCCGACTGAATACTGGAACATAAACAAAGAGGTTACGTCACTAAACTTCCACCGGAGGCAGAGGAGAAACACAGCGCTAATATTGTTCTCGTTTACAGTACCCAGTTGACAATTACTGTAAAGGGCGATCTCTAAAGATTATAACTTTGAAAAATCATCACTATCATCATAATTATTATAATCGTCCTCTTCAGCTGTTTCACTTTCTAGCTGGATGAAAGTCTCATCTGCGCTATTAACTGCCCTTCAGTTTAGGTATTCATGTTCCAACTACGACTTTCGAATATCTACCTTTCGTTAGTACTTCGTCTTTTATTACCTTCCGCAGAAAGATATTCCTTAATACATCAATGACTAATTCATTTGGCTCCTCGTCCTTTTCATTAACTTTACGGTTGTAATTACGCCATCCAATCGATTATGTCCCCTGATACACGCCAGCCTCCGGGTCTCTCCTGGTAATTCCTGGGCTGTCTCTCGACTGCTCTCAGCAAAGTTCAATACTTGTAGCCCGCTTCTCGTGGTGGTGCGGTAGCGTTCTCGCTTCCTGCGCCCGGGTTCTCAAGTTCTATTCCCTGCGAGGCCAGGGATTTTCTCTGCCTCGTGATGGCTGGGTGTTGTGTGATGACCTTAGGTTAGTTAGATGTAAGTAGTTCTAAGTTCTAGGGGACTGATGACCATAGATGTTACGTCCCATAGTACTCAGAGCCATTTCAACCATTTTTCAATAATTGTAACACTAAATATCTATGACTCATTTAAGCCTCGCAACACAGTGACTGCAAACTTCACTTTTCAGACATTTTTTCATAGTTACCAACCGTGCACAGGCAGGGTGACCAATTCAGCGAGCGACCAAATGGTGTAAATTACCCTGAAGATGACCCCATCACGGGTTGAAACCGGTTGGCCGCAAAATAAATAATGCGATTGTGACTGTCATTTTGAATAATTAATTACATTTCAGACACATAGGAAAATTAGTTTTGGAAACTCTATTTTACCGAAAATATCTCCAAATCTTTCCATGTCATGTCGTCATATTTGATAAAAAGAGGAACTCATTCATTGGACTGTATAACAAATTTACAACTTTATTTTCTGTAAAGCTGTAAGGTTTTTTTGCGACTGAGCCCTTGGATAAAAAGTTCTCACTTTACTTGACGCGTCAGATTCGCATAAATTCCCGTGCTTTTGATGACTGCCCAAATAGCCACCGTGAGGGACTAAACCTGACTGTCGTGAAACTGGCAGTGCTGCCGATGTCCAAAGCACGCCATCTGATTGACTGGATTGTTCACGGAAACGGTGTGTACAGAGGTTGGCTTTCTCTGTGTGCATAGATTATGTTTGCGCTCTCTATCCAGCGTCACTTTGCAGCGTCATCCCTCGCAATGGTTGATAAACTACGAGAAGTTTTCTACTCTGCGCATTCTTTATCAAGCGTACGCCTCTATACATTGCTAAGCGCATAACCGGTGCCTCCACTTCAGCTGTTTTCACATATCCATCCCTGAATTTCGATATGTAAGTCCCGCCTGTCTGTATGCAACCAACATAGCATAGCCGTGTCACAGGTCTTCTAAACCCTCTGCGAATTGCTGTAAACCACACGGAAAAGGCAGTCATCTAAAGAGGTGAGTGTAAAAAAAAAGGGCCAGACACTGTCAGACAACATTGCTCCTTAAGACTGTCAGTCCAGATGTAAATCAATGCCGTCAGTGAATAAATATTGGAAAAAATGTTATTACATATGAGACAGTAGGTAACGCTTGTAAATTAGATTCATTACAACGACACTGCAGAAGTGTTATCACACTCCTAAATGACATTACGAGTTGTTGTTCGTGATTCGAATTTGAACCCACTGCGTAACTAATCGAGAATCGACTAAGCCATAAAGAGACGTAAAATATCGATGTGTTCACCAGCGTAATTTTACAAGGCCGGAAGTCCGAACGTGGAAACGAATGACAATGCCAGAATGAGATTTTCACTCTGCAGCAGAGTGTGCGCTGATATGAAACTTCCTGACAGATTAAAACTGTATGCCGGACAGATACTCGAACTCGGGACCTTTTGCCTTTCGCGGGCACGTGCTCTGCCAACTGAGCTACCCAAACACGACTCTCGACCCGTCCTCATAGCTTCAATTATGCCAGCAGAGCACTTACCCTTGAAAGGCAAAGGTCCCGAGTCTCGGTCCGGCACACAGTTTTAAACTGTCAGGAAGTTTCAAATGACAATACGTTTAACACTGTACGGGGTACGTCATGGAACTGATATTGCCTGTTGTGTCCTGCCCACTCTTCTAATAAGAGTGCCTATGAAACCTAATTCTAGGATCCTTAGACAACAATTCAAGCAAATCGTATTAATGAAGTTTTATTACAGTAAGACAAATGACAATACTTCATTTACAGTGGTGTGTCGCAAGAAAATAACGACAGTCAGAAAATAAGGGTAGACAAAGCCTAATAGAAGTGAAACCCTACCCTTCATGTCATTGCTGTAATGTTTGTAGAACCGCTAGCCTTCAACTGGGCTGCGGCCACGCGGCGCGGCGCTTATGTCCTCTTCGTGTAAATGGCGCTACTGTCTTGTCGTCGTCCTAGAGAGAGGTCGGTCAACATACCACTGGCTGAATTCGTCTCACAAACCTTTCTGCTCTGATGTTCTTGAGCGACGTGCCGGCGCTTGAGATTGCGCTGGAACATTGTCCCTGTGAAATAACCACGAAAGGTGTTGGGTTGGCTGAAGCTCCAACACCGTGTTACTAGAGAGGGCCCAAATGCACGCGTTTTAGCTCACGCAGGCTGGCGTGAGGAGGGAAGAACTATACTGACGTGAGGTCTGGAACACGACAAGGAATTAAAATTCAGAAAGCGGACGTAATTAATCACATACTTAACTTTAATCCATTAATGATGAACGTCGCTCTTGACGGTATGTGATTCACCATCTTATCTCTTCAGAATACATTCTTGAAGTAACTGAATATGGCGCCTTGCCAGGTCGTAGCAAATGACGTAGCTGAAGGCTATGCTAAATTGTCGTCTCGGCAAATGAGAGCGTATGTAGACAGTGAACCATCGCTAGCAAAGTCGGCTGTACAATTGGGGCGAGTGCTAGGGAGTCTCTCTAGACTAGACCTGCCGTGTGGCGGCGCTCGGTCTGCCATCACTAAAAGTGGCGACACGCGGGTCCGACGTATACTAACGGACCGCGGCCGATTTAATGCACATGTATGGCTAGAGGTAACGCAACGAATAGTCCTGTGCTGCCCGGGACTCCAACACCACACATATCGTGGTTGTTGACTCCATGTGAAGAGGTGTCAAATATCAAACGCCTTTCACTGGTAATTGGAATCGCGCCATTAGTACAGACCTGGAGGAGTTTGGCATCGGGAGGGAAAGCATGAGACCGTATTGTAAGTAGGCTGTTTGGGTTTTTATGTTGGTAAGGCCAAACAGGAGTTGTTCACATGCAACTGCCCAACACTACAACAGGGACTATTCCAACAATGCCAACCAGCCACAGACTGCACACAGCACAGTCAGTGATTTTCATACAGAGAGCTACGTCGCGTTACCAACATAAAAACCTAAAGAGCCTACTTACATAGAGATTTTGATACAGAACAAACAATGTATTTACCTTAATAGTGTTCAGAAGTCATAATTAATGACATCCAGTCTTTCAAATTTCTTTTTTATGACGCACACACGTCCAGATCGCCCGCTCTCAAAACACAGGCATCTCTCTCCTCACATCCACCACTGCTAGTGGCTCACCTCCAACTGAAAAACGCTATGCACTGTTCACATACAACTGCCCAAAATTACAGTAGCGAATATTCCGACAATGCCAACCAGCCACAGACTGCACACCGCACAGTCATTGATTTTCATACAGAGCGCTACGTGGCGTTACCAACATAAAAACCTAAACAGCCCACTTACCGCATCATCGCTAAGAGTTTAAATTAAGAGAAAAACTGGAATTGGAGCTCTAATCCCAGTCCAGTGTCAATATTTTCAATATCTCAGGGTCACTTGGGAGGACGCTGGCTGCTGGCGCTGAAATTAATCTTACCATGACAGACACCCACGATCACTTTAACAAACATGTTTCCGCATAATTTGTGTACAACTGGCTCATCAGAAAATGAACGGAAATGGCTCTGACCGTCTGTCTGACTGATGCTCATAGCAGATAGAAGGAATGTAGCTTAAAAAAGAAAGGAAAACAGTATGTTTGATGTCGTGGCTCAGCGTTCGCACTGCATGACGTTACTGCTAGACCATGAATATATTCTTCACAACAATGGCTGAAGTGGAAGTCAACACTTTACATACCGTGTGCCGCGTACCCCAATACGACGAAAATCGTGACACTTACACGTGTGATATTCGGTGTTTGGCTGGACTGAGGCTAGCTTTTAATGGCTAAAGTGTAAGTTCGATTTCCAGTTGGAGGGTATCAGATCTTAACAGCCACAAACTTATCCTCTTCACCTCAAGAAACGCAAAGTAAAGAACTGTCAGGAAAGTAATACACCTTGAAATTCATGAGTGCCACTCTTTTCGCGCTGTTGACTCCAGAGATGCAGGAAAACTACCATTCCAGAAAGCCATTACTAAGAGCAAACATGTAATAAACGAGCCAACACGTTTCATTACAGGATATCTGCTAAACGTAATAAAAGAAATGATAAGATAAAATTGATAAGATAAAAATCATTCAGCTTGTATGTGCAACCATAGTAAAGCAAATACATACTCTCTCTCCGTCCCTCTCTCTCACTATCTCTCTCTCTCTCTCTCTCTCTCTCTCTCTCTCTCTCTCTCTCTCTCTCACTATCTCTCTCTCTCTCGCTATCTCTCTCTCTCTCTCTCACTACATATATCTCTCACTATCTCTCTCTCGCACTATATATATATATATATATATATCACACACGCACACACACACACACACACACACACACTAAAGTGCCACAACTGTTTATAACCTATGTATAAAACGTCCTAAATGTAAACTAAATAATTTAAACAAAAATATGTAGAAACTACAAGCCACTGACGATGAATTCATTAGAATAAAGATAAGATAAAACATGTATGGTACAAAACTTAGATTTCCTGGAGCTGTGATTAGACGATCTCAAAATAAAAATCGCCAACATACCAGAAGGAAGTAGGGAATAGAAAGAAACAAGAAAGTTCATAGAAGAACGAGAACGATAATGCTGTACGGGCTTGCTTTAATGAGCGGCCACAAAACAAATGTAAGAAAAACCAGAGTTATGAATGAAGAAATACCAGAGTCATCCGAGGTAACCGATGTTAACAGCAGTTGTGGTAACGAAAATGACGATGATTGCGACTCCCTGTATACTGGCGACATGAAATCACTACGTATACGTAATAAGGAAGCTAATGAGTTATGTTTGCATCTGCGGAGAAGTAAATAAAGACGATGAATTTTGGTATAGGTTTCTTGAGTGCTCTGCCTTGGATCATGCTGCATCTACTGGAGAGGAGACACTGAAAACAGTATTTATGGAGACCGTTAATCCAAGAAACTAAAATTCTATTGAAGGAATTATTGTTTAAAAACACTTTTGTTATTTTAATTTCCTGGCAGGATGTAACACATAGTTTAAGTGGCTTTTATTTTCACTTACGTATATTTAAACTCAGCTTCTATTCTCAGGTGCACAGTTCTTCAACCATTGGGGATAAAACTCTGCTCTGTAGCATTGTTTTATACTTAAACTGATGTACTTCGATAAAGTTAAGAAACTAAGCAATCTTAGCTATAGCTGTTTTTAGATTACTTACTACGACTGTGCCAAAACAATAATTTTTGTTTCAATGGAGACTATATCCCCACTTTTCCTTAGGGGCTCTGTACCTGCATATGACTTTTTTACGCGTTATTATCATTCGGAATTAACGGAATTAGCTTTTGGTGATTTAGATACGAAATTCTAATCCTTGGCTGCACTGCTTTTATTTTCAACGTCGAATCGCTTATCAGGTCTCTTAATTCTGAAAGCCTGATGAATGGGTGCAATCTGTGAACCGTTCGTGTATTCGAATGGCTTTGTGAGCGATTAACAGTAAATCAGATTCTGCGCCTTCACAAGAAGTCTTAATAAAGCTAAAAACTCCTGGTTGTAGTTCGTCGCCGCTCATGATCCCGTGAAACTCTTCCTTCAAACGTCAAAGTCGTCAGGAGCTTTTTATTCACTCATAATTAGTGCACACAGTTTTTTCTTTCTGCCTTTAATACCATCAACTTAACAATGCATACCTTCCTTTAGCCTCACCATTGTTGCACTTGCGACTACATGCATTCATTTGTATATAGTAGTTAGTACCCTATATTCTTCAATGAGTGAGTTTTCGAGTATCGCTTGGAAGTCCGTATCTTTTGCTTGCATCTCCTTGAAACATATATATATATCTCTCTCTCTCTCTCTCTCTCTCTCTCTCTCTCTCTCTCTCTCTCTCTCTCTCTCTCTCTTTTATTTCTTTTTGCACAGCACAGGCACCATATAGGCACCATATACATTGTTACTTCACATAAATTTCAGCTTGATATATCTATCAGTTTCCCATAAAACGCTGCCTTAACACACGGACAGACAGACAACCGGCTAATAAACAGCAGTTATTTTTCTTCGTCTGGGTAATCACATATCGATAATTTTCAATTTTTTTCCCTTTACTTGTACTGTGAAAGCTTTTATTTTGCCTAATGTTACGATCTTAGGCTGATGGAGAGTACGTTATAGAGGTTTTGATGAGTGAGTTTTCACGTATGAAAATATGTGACATAAATTGCCGTATCTTTTGATTGCATTTATTCTAGCGACAAGGGAACTTAGTCCTTAGTAAAGACGTAAGTTTCTACGTGATGCGTCTATCTGCTCCAGACAAAAAGGCTTCTTAACAGATGGAGGGATAGACAAGCAGTCGGGTAACATATGACAACTTCTTTCTTTCCGTGTGATATAATTACAAATTAACTATTTTAGGATTTTTTCCTTTAGTTTATAATGAAACCTTGCTTCTTGCAAATTTCATGATTCCAGGTCAATGGGAAGTATCCTATAGTTTCTGATGATTGAGTTGGAGAGTTTCAAAATATGTGACATAAATGGCAATGTCTTCTGACTCTACTGACTTAGAAGTTTCAAGTTCTTACATCGACACAGGATCGCATACTTTAGTATGCAGCGTAGATTTCAACTTGATACATTTACTCGCACCTGAGGAAATGTATTTTAACATTTTGATAGACGAAAGGACACCAAAATGATGCTATAAAGATTCTGTTTTTACCGATTGAGGTACGCTTTTCAAGAACTCAATGAAGAACGAAAGTTGTTACTTATCGAGACTGCAGTTCTCCGTAAGCGAGAACTAAATTCATTGCAGTTCATTGCTAAATATTTACTGATTATAAAACAACCTGTTTTGTAAGCTCATCCAGTCGCCGCCACAGTTTCTGTCTACAGATACGAAATCTCATTATTAATGATAAACTTAACGTAAGAAGGCGAAAACGACATTTACTTTTCAGAAAGTGATTCCCATTCCTTAACAAGGAGTTTAACATACGAGATGTGATGTCACAGGGTTACACTGATTCAAAGTGTTACTCTATTTTGTCGACGTGTATCTCTTTCTGAAAAACATTTGCCATGTTGGCATTAGTGGTTACCTATGAACGGATTTTTGTACAATGTACATTCAGCCATTAGTGATGTACAGAAAATTCCTATCCCTGTAAGTATGACCAACTATAATGCTGATTTTGGATCTGAAGCCATAAAAATCTATTTGCTTCTAAGCCATCTGAGGCAAGTCCGAGTTTAAATTTAACGTCTGTCGTGATCGTGATCAAACCACTCTATAAAACTTTAATTTTGTCACCTTGTAGGTTAACACTGGTTGTGATATGAGTCTTGTGAGTCCTAAAGCTACCAAAATACTTTCTAAGGATGCTAAAGTTTCTTTTCGGAGTTTTTAGTGACAGTGGCGCGGTTAGAACAATTCACTGTGTTTGCTACACCCAGTCACCTTTATTATCACCATATGCTGTGAACTGCTGTTCAGCAACGCATATTTATGTAATATATAATATAGATAATGTTTGTGAAGGAAATGTTTTGATGGACTCATGTTACGAGCTGCTGAAAACACGATTAAATACGCTCTTTACAATTAGCCCTGTAGTTAAGCTGTTAAAAATAATGATACATTTTTGGTATTTGGAAACGTAGAGAAAAGTCGCTAGAAGAAATGTAATTTCAACGACACTGAAGTATACTTCCTAATACAGTGTCACGTCCTCACTCAACACTCATAGTATTGAAATACCATCGAACACAACCCTTTGGCGTATAATATAATCCTTAATGTGATCCTGCATCTGATGTACACACAAAAGAGGAACAATTAATTAATTTTTATATCACTACAGCATTGAAGGGAATGAATTGGTTAACATGATTATGAAATGGTATTCAGTAGTAAGATATGGTCCCACAAGCAGGTTCCATAATCCAAGCCTAAGTTACCTTGGAATTAGGAATGGAAAATATCTAGTGCCACATGAGGACATCAATGTACTGTAGTGTTACCATACATATCTGCATTTCACTCGTATACTAAAGTAACCGTGGCACGAATCTGTAACGTGACAGTGACAGATATCAAATTCAGTCTCGGGCAATTTAAAGCACATCTACATACAACTTTAAGTTGGACTAGTCATATTGAGTGCGGAGAGCAAGAGGACTTAAACCATTCTGTGCAAGCCTGTCAGTCGTCGATACACGCAAAGTAAACCATATTTCGTCAGCCGAATAATGTGGGGAAAAGCATGAAGACACTACTGTGATGTCAGTGTCTTCAGATTACTATCGTACTTCCTTACGTACGGGGTGTGGACGTGTGACAATGAAACTTTGAACAACTGTTGCGACTATGTGCCACAAACAGAAGTGGCCACTGTACAATATGTGAGCTGGCAGTACGGCAGTCAAATGAGGGCAAAACAAAAAGATCTGTTATGAAACATTCTTGATACCGTGCTTTGCTGTTCTTATCAGTACAGAACATTCTCTTTTCACCTTTTTTTACGTCAAACACACAGAAACGAGCAGCTGCACTGGGACAAACCATCCACATTCTTACACGGCCAGGAGTCTCAGATTACTGAAGTGCAGTTCCAATAGCTGAAACAATCGTACCATTTGTGTCCTTGCAATTCCTTAATTGAAGTTTGGCAAATTATGATTCTAATGCGCACGTTGGAAAATTACTCAGCCAGTGTCATAACTGTAGACAAAGCTCGACGTAGATCACGAAGTCAACAACCAATCAGTTGTGACCAAATCTGTACACGTATATGGGTTTTGCAATCTAGTCCAAAGTTTGTCATTGCATATTAAGTTTGAAACATGATAAGACGACATGTCATACCTACATATTATGGAAAGGTTTTAAGAACGTAATGAAAAAACGTTTGTTCTCGGCCGTGTTACGCCTCTTGTAAATTATTTAGAGTAAGACCACAAACTGATTGACAGTACGAGTCAGTGTATCCAAAGCAGATTGCCGTTAATGACCAGGAGAACATTAGCTCGGTAGTAGCAATTAGACAAGAGTGAGGCTAGCTGAGTTCTGCAATAAATTTAAGTTACTAATGGGAAACACGCTGTTAAGAAAGCACGAAAGGAGAAGAAACGCTTGAGGAAGACCAGGAGACCAGGGAATATTGTATCTGGAAGATATCATGGCGGGACAGAAATCCCGATATCAGACATTCATTTTAAGTCGTACCCAGGAACAGATATAAACTGAGGTAAGAATTTAGCACCAATGAAATGTAATGTGGAGTTTGAGGGATTCGTTCTGCATATTCAACCAGGAAAGATATGGGATAGGGCTATCCCGACGAGTGAGGAGGGCGTTTGAAAATCTGTGGATACTGCGATAGTGACTATCACACTGGACAGTTCAACTGAAGAGGAATGGCCATATCTAAAAAGGACAATCACAGATGTTGAATAGGCAAATATAGGTACCGGGAACGTAATTGTGAAGAAACCTTGGATAGAAGTAGTTCTTCAACTGATCAACGACAGGTGTAAGTACAAAAACGCCCAGGGCAATAAACAAATACAGAAGTTAAAGACTCTTAGGAATGATATACTCGTATATGGATAATGCAAATAAACTAAGGCGAAATGGCAACAGGAGAAATACTAAGAAACGGAAAAAATACTGTCGGAAAGAGGAATCAACCTATACAAAATCATATTGAGAGAAATTAAAAGCACAGGCTACAACAGTAAGAGTGCAAGAGGGCTCAACTGTGTTACGCAGGCGAGAGAGCGGATAGGTGGACTGAATGCAATGAAAGCCTCAGAGGGTGTGAGGAATTTTTGACGTTGGTTTTACAAGAGCAATGACAAGCACTCGACATTGGCCAATCGCACGATTAAATAAATATCACGTTATAGTCGACTACGGACCACATTTACGTTCACTACACAGTCTGACGTGTTAGAAGATGAAATAAAAGTCGATGTGTAAGTCATTGGTGATGCATTAGTATTAGGAGTTTTATGGAGATTTTGATGAACTACCATCAAAATTTAAATTCATTCGGAATATCTAAAATCATTGGGGGAAGTGATACGCAAACCACTATTCAGTTTGGAAATTGTCATGATTATCGCCGTGACCTGTTGATGAAATTGCTTATTTAACAACCAGTTTCGGACGACACCTCCATCATCAAGTTCTTACAAGCACTTACAGTATGATATTGTGCGAATGTGAAATCACTGATATAAGGTAATAAGACCGTAAATTTGTAACAGTTGTCACTGCTGTTGTCAGCTCCTCGATGTGCTGATCAGGATATTTTCCAAATACTTACGATCTGTGAGGTACCACCTCCTGAAATACGTCATTTAAGTTGAAAATCTGTAGACGTACCATCATTTAGAAAAATACAGTACCGACATTCCTGAAGATGAGTGGGCACATGAGTACGAAACATATCACGGTGTCACCTTAACAGTTCGTGCATCCAAAATGCTGACAGGAATAATCCACAAAAGAATGGAAAAGAAAATAGAGCATAAGTTAGACGATCAGTTTTCCCAGCCAACGTACAAATCCCTTCTGATCTACGCAAACCCCATTTACGACATTTTCCAGTAATATGTACAAAATTACAGACATGGGTCATTTTTGTCAGTTACCTGTAATAAACAAATTTCCTGGCGAGTACTGTGGCGTTTGTTGAGTCAGAGAAACACGTCCATATTTCCGCTTTAAATTCAGACGTTCAAGTTCCTGGTAGCATTTATTTGATCTTGGTCTCATCCCAGATAGCTGTTGAGAGTGGAATATGGAGTAATCTCAATTGTATGCGAAAATTATAGACCCGCCACAAGTAGAATTTAACTTTTTCCTTATCTTTATATGTTTCACTCGACAAACTCGACATCTTCAGAAATGTGGAAAAACAGTGTGTTACAGTGTCATACAATAAGAAAAATTAACAGATTCAACTGACAACATGGTGACTTCCATTATACCACTGTCTTCAAATATTGAGTTGTTTATAATGCCACCGTCATTCATAAAATGGAATGTTTGTTGTGAACAGTTAACGTAATTCCTAAGGCGAGATGCATTCTAAGATTGAAAAGCAAGACGTACCATTTCTTTTTGAGTGAGTCAAAGCCCTACCGACATGAGCTTTTCCTAAACTACCTCATGAAGACTTATGTAAACCCATGAAATACGAATAACACTAATATTACTAAACTGAGGCAAATATCCGCCGCTTTTTCGGGTGTTCACACATACAAGTCTAAAAAACACATCCAACTATCAAAATAATTTTAATAAGCCAGAGGAAAATTATAAATTAAAATTATAACTGCCAATTTTAAAGGCTGTAACAGGTATGTCATTTATATAACAAGTCATTAATAGCATTAAAAATGACATGTATTAACGTAGATTAAACATACCAGTCACAGGTGGTGGCACGATTCCTCTTACGTCTACAAATATTAGAGTGCAGTATACAGAGAGGAAGGTACTTACAACACACATATTTACTTCCAAAGCCCATCTACGTATTTGCTTATACCCCTGAAGGCACAAATTTAAAATTGCACTCAGCTTTCGCATTTACACTACTGGCCATTAAAATAGCTACATAGCGAAGATGACGTGCCACAAACGCGAAATTTAAACGACAGGAAGAAGATGCTATGATATGAAAATTATAAATTATTAGCTTTTAAGAGCATTCACACTAGACTGGCGCCGGTGGCGTCACCTACAACGTGCTGACATGACAAAAGTTTCCAACCGATTTCTCATACACAAACAGCAGCTGACCGGCGTTGCCTGGTGAAACGCTGCTCTGATGCCTCGTGTAAGGAGGACAAAATGCGTACCATCGCGTTTCCGACTTTGGTAAACGGCGGATTGTAGCCTATTGCTATTGCGGTTTATCGTATCGCGGCATTGTTGCTCGCGTTGGTAGAGATCCAATGACTGTTAGCAGAAAATGGAATCGGTGGGTTCAGTAGGGTATTCCGGACACCGTGCTGGATCCCAACGGCCTCGTATCACTAGCTGTCGAGATGAAAAGCATCTTACCCGCATGGCTGTAAGGGATCGTGAGGCCACGTCTTGATCCCTGAGTCAACAGATGGGGACGTTTGCAAGACAACAACAGTTTGAACGAACAGTTCGACTACGTTTGCAGCAGCATGAACTATCAGCTCGGAGACCATGGCTGCGGTTACCCTTGACGCTGGATCACTGACAGGAGCGCCTGCGATGCTGTACTTAACGACGAACCTGGAAGCACGAATAGCAAAACGTCATTTTTTCGGATGAATCCAGGTTCCTTTTACAGCATCGTGATGGTCGCATCCGTGTTTGGCGACATCGCGGTGAACGCACATTGGAAGCGTGTATTCGTCATCGCCATACTGGCGTATCACCCGGCATGATTGTATGGGGTGCCATTGGTTGCACGTCTCGAACACCTCATTTTCCCACTGACGGCATTTTCAACATTTTACGTTACATTTCAGATGTGTTACGACCCGTGGCTCTACCCTTCATTCGATACCTGCGAAACAATACATTTCTGCAGGATAATGAACGACCGCTTGTTGCAGGTCCTGTACGGGCCTTTCTGGATACAGAAAAAGTTCGACTGGTGCCCTGGCCAGCAACGTCTGGTCAATGGTGGCTGAGCAACTGGCTCGTCAAAATACGCCCGTTACTACTCTTGATGAACTGTGGTATCGGGTTGAAGCTATATTTGCAGCTGTTCCTGTACACGCCATGCAAGCTCTGTTTGACTCAATGCCCAGGCGTATCAAGGCCTTTATTACAGCCAGAGGTGGTTGTTCGGGGTACTGTTTTCTCAGGATCTATGCACACAAATTGCGTGAAAATGTAATCACATGTCAGTCCTAGTATAATATATTTCTCCAATGAATACCTGTTTATCATCTGGTTTTCTTCTTGGTGTAGCAATTTTAATGGCCAGTAGTGTAATTGGGTTAACAAATTAAGTGAATGCATCTGTAACGAACTACTCATGTGTTCTTAATGTTGAGTCTTTGGCTAACAGTCTACAGAATACAAGAAATTTCTGTACGACAGTAAAGTGTTGTGTCTTGCGACCGAGAATCTGCATTATTTAGATGAATACGTCACGTCACAGACGAATAACTGATACGGTTTACTGTTGTCTTTGTGAGTTGATGTTTCGTGTTCTCAGCGTACATACACATACACAATCTATGATTAAAAATACGGCCCGCACAATGTTATTTGGAATTGTCGCTTAATGAACATGTACAACTGTATTCGCTTAGTGAACGATGTACTTACAAAAGGAAAAGAACTAATTCGAAGACTCGTTTTCTTATTTCATGTTATACGTTAGCTCTGCCACATGATTCGATAAAATATTATAACTTGAAAAGAAATTGTTTTCTTCTAGAATGAACCGCGAGAGGTTACTTTCCACGCACTTCATCCTTTTTTAACACTGATACGAAGTTTCACATTTTGAATGTTTAGAGTTGCTTTCTTACTGAAATGACTCCTATCTATGCTTGACCCCAAAATGCTCATTTACGTTAACGCATTCCTCATATTAAGGTCAGGATTTAAGGAAATATTTCTTTTTATTGTAATAAATAATTTCTACATATTTGCCGCTCTGATGTACAGTATGCTCAGTTCTTGTTTCATTGCTCATAGGGCAATCACTTCAAAGCAATTCGCACCAAGAGCTGTTACCGAGGTACCGAAATGGCCATTTTGTATCATTATTATGGTGCTAGACTTACAATAGCCGCATGCTCAGACGTTTCTTATCTTAAGTGTGTTACCATCTGTTTGAATGTGCATCCCGATAATGTAAGCCTTCCTTCTCAGACACCAGCGGGTTCCCTGGTATTTTATCCTGCATGAATTTGAGAGGGGAAAAAAGCCAATATTTTGAGATATCAGTCACTGAGGCAGACGAGTAGATACTAGTGTCTATTACATGACCATTGACAAGAGTTTTCCCTAATGCAGCATGAAAAGTGTCTGTCATAATGTGCCACATATTCTGTTTATTAATCGCCGGCAAATTTTTTGCCCTTACGTCTGTGCCCTTTGATCGACAACTTCATATTCACTGCTGCGTCGGCCACACTAGCTTCTCTGCCTCAGGCCTTTGAGGCCAGAGAGGTTTTGGGCAACGAGCAGCCGGGGCGCAGTATCCACAACTGGCTTGCCGGTTTCGCAGGAAAACAAAGCGTCCTGCTTCAGGGCTGTTCCACTCGAGTTGTTCTGGAGCGTTTTGCTAGTGCATGATTTGGTGTGCTTTTGAACGAGGCTGCTTTAAATTACACTGAGAGAGATGGAGAGCGATAACTAAAAGCATCTTATTATTTATATTCATGCAGTAGTACTGATAATCGTACTTAACTTTGTCTATATGACGTCTCCCGAATACTACGTGAAGTTTGTTTCACGAGCTATGTTGGAACAGTGTGGTTGCTTAGGCAATGCCATCAAATAAGTCATAATGAATGTGGGGCTGATTCCTTCTGCTTACATTTTGTTTCCGATTCTTGGTCGTCTTTAATATGACGGTATTTGCACCACGAAAAAGGTTTGAGTGTGCTTTATTTTTCAAATTTTCATTATGGAGCAGTTCTTCGTAAGATTTTGCTTAGGGTACATTAACACGAATCATATAACGTTAATCTCTTTGTTCTGTGTAAAGTTTTACTATTCTTAGAATTCGATAATCATTACTAAATTACCAGAAGATGGCACATCTTTATTTCCGTTTCGTAGATTTCATCAGTTTCATTAAATGAAGTATGGCTTTTCAAGATCGTAGTATTGAGTGACCATGAGACTTTGTATTAATGTCTAAGGTAAGAATAACTGTTGGTTCAATGATAATCCTCATTCATGTCATACTTACTGTATGGATTAGCTAAGAATCTATTTCCGAATACGAAACGTAACAACATCCGTCCAGCAACTGTTCGTTATTATGCTCCGTGAGAAGGTAACATTGCTAGCTCACAATAATCAGTGGCAGATCATTCCTGATACGAAGCGTATTTCCTTTGCGTTACGCAAACGTGTCTTTGACGAATCATCCCTGAGGTCAGACTGACTATTTACTATTGTTTTATTCACTTATAAAGAGGCCGTCTTTAACAAGGCTATTTCAAGTGAAACCTCTATGTCCACTGCTGCTATCGAAGTCCCATCCAATTTCACAGAACCCATACAAGCAGTACCATACAAAACAGGAACTGTGACTGATTCATCATAAAATTATCGGTACGAGTATAACTACCAAGATTGTCTTTCGCTTCTATATGACACGAAATATAACTGGAAGGTAACGTCCCGCATGAAAGTCAAAAAATGGCTCTGAGCACTATGGGACTTAACATCTGTGGTCATCAGTCCCCTAGAACTTAGAACTACTTAAACCTAACTAACCTAAGGACATCAGACATATCCATGCCCGAGGCAGGATTCGAACTCGCGACCGTAGCAGTCGCGCGGTTCCGGACTGAGCGCCTAGAACCGCTACACCACTGCGGCCGCCCATGAAAGTCAATGCACAATAGGACCGTCACAGGGAAGTCTTCCCAATCAAATACTTTTATGTAAATACGCATCTTTATTTTCTTTATTAGAGCTATACCGAAGACTTCTTACTAGGTAAATAACAGGCTGCAAATTCTCCTGCTCTGTCTCATGTCCGAAAACTCCGAGTTTTGTGTACGTGAGTTACTGTAAAGCCAGGAGAGAGGAAGTGCTTCTTTTTCACAATATTCTCAGCACTTATACCTATACTAGTGAAATCGGCAATGCTTCGCAATTGCTAAGTATATGTGGGTATTGGAAACACATCTTAAAATCCTTCCTCCCTCCTTTTTTCTGCCCTCCTACTCCTTCCCTCTCTGTCTGTCTATCTTCTCCTCTACGCTCTCTACGTTAATTTCCTCCCCCCCCCCCCTCCCCGACCACCTCTTATGCTCTCTTGCCCCTCTTTCTGACCTTTAACCTTTTTATTGTTACTGAGAAACGAAACCTTCATGTGGCATTAAACTCGCATAAAGAGAATTGTTGATAGCTAATTAGGTAGGGATCATTGGTACGTAGTGTATGATGTATGTGTGATCTGTGAGTACAGCAGCTTCAGTAATACGAGGGTAATCCCAAAAGTAAGGTCTCCTATTTTCTTAAACGTACATAGACCAGTTTATTTCTACAATGGTTTACATCTGTTTACAGTTTTAACATTTAGCTACTTTTCGACATAATCACAATTTCTGTCGATGCAGTTTTGTAGACGCTGCGGTAGTTTTTGTATGCTCATGTCATACCAGCTCGCCGCCTTGCTGTTTAAAAAGTTATGAACCTCTTCTTTCACCTCGTTGTCGGAGCTGAACCGCTGGGTCCACAATTAAAGCTCACAGGTACTGTGAGACTCTGAGAAAACTCAAATGGGCAATCCATAACCGGAGAATAGGAATGTTGAGTAAGGGCGTACACATTCTCCATGACAACGCTCGCCTACACATCGTTCGCCAAACCGTTGCTCTCCTGCAACAGTTTCAGTGGAACATAATCACCCATCCACCTTATAGTCCTGACATGGCGGCCAGTTCCGAAGGTTAAAAGAACATTTGGCCGGAAAGCGATTCAGCTCCGACGACGAGGTGAAAGAAGAGGTTCATAACTTTCTGAACAGCATGGCGGTGAGCTGTAATGCTATGGGCATACAAAAACTGCCACAGCGTCTACAAAAATGCATCGACAGAAATGGTGATTATGTCGAAAAGTAGCAAAATGTTCAAGCTGTAAACTGATGTAAACCATTGTAGACATAAACAGGTCTATGTACTTATCAAAAAAATGGGAGACCTTACATTTGGGATTACCCTCGTAGTGTTCCGCATACATATAGTCTGTGAATGCGTACGTTTACGAAGTTTCGGACGCGTAGTAGTATTCTAATAACAAGCCGATAAGCCATAAATACACTCCTGGAAATTGAAATAAGAACCCCGTGAATTCATTGTCCCAGGAAGGGGAAACTTTATTGACACATTCCTGGGGTCAGATACATCACATGATCACACTGACAGAACCACAGGCACATAGACACAGGCAACAGAGCATGCACAATGTCGGCACTAGTACAGTGTATATCCGCCTTTCGCAGCAATGCAGGCTGCTATTCTCCCATGGAGACGATCGTAGACATGCTGGATGTAGTCCTGTGGAACGGCTTGCCATGCCATTTCCACCTGGCGCCTCAGTTGGACCAGCGTTCGTGCTGGACGTGCAGACCACGTGAGACGACGCTTCATCCAGTCCCAGACATGCTCAATGGGGGACAGATCCGGAGATCTTGCTGGCCAGGGTAGTTGACTTACACCTTCTAGAGCACGTTGGGTGGCACGGGATACATGCGGACGTGCATTGTCTTGCTGGAACAGCAAGTTCCCTTGCCGGTCTAGGAATGGTAGAACGATGGGTTCGATGACGGTTTGGATGTACCGTGCACTATTCAGTGTCCCCTCGACGATCACCAGAGGTGTACGGCCAGTGTAGGAGATCGCTCCCCACACCATGATGCCGGGTGTTGGCCCTGTGTGCCTCGGTCGTATGCAGTCCTGATTGTGACGCTCACCTGCACGGCGCCAAACACGCATACGACCATCATTGGCACCAAGGCAGAAGCGACTCCCATCGCTGAAGACGACACGTCTCCATTCGTCCCTCCATTCACGCCTGTCGCCACACCATGGAGGCGGGCTGCGCGATGTTGGGGCGTGAGCGGAAGACGGCCTAACGGTGTGCGGGACCGTAGCCCAGCTTCATGGAGACGTTTGCGAATGGTCCTCGCCGATACCCCAGGAGCAAGAGTGTCCCTAATTTGCTGGGAAGTGGCGGTGCGGTCCCCTACGGCACTGCGTAGTATCCTACGGTCCTGGCGTGCATCCGTGCGTCGCTGCGGTCCGGTCCCAGGTCGACGGGCACGTGCACCTTCCGCCGACCACTGGCGACAACATCGATGTACTGTGGAGACCTCACGCCCCACGTGTTGAGCAATTCGGCGGTACGTCCACCCGGCCTCCCGCATGCCCACTATACGCCCTCGCTCAAAGTCCGTCAACTGCACATACGGTTCACGTCCACGCTGTCGCGGCATGCTACCAGTGTTAAAGACTGCGATGGAGCTCCGTATGCCACGGCAAACTGACTGACACTGACGGCGGCAGTGCACAAATGCTGCGCAGCTAGCGCCATTCGACGGCCAACACCGCGGTTCCTGGTGTGTCCGCTGTGCCTTGCGTGTGATCATTGCTTGTACAGCCCTCTCGCAGTGTCCGGAGCAGGTATGGTGGGTCTGACACACCGGTGTCAATGTGTTCTTTTTTCCATTTGCAGGAGTGTAGAACGTTTCTATCTTTTGTAAAGCCAACGGCTGGGCAGAGGCCAATACAGCAAGTTGTTTGTATACAATTTTTGTTCAAATTATATACAAGGGCGGAATAATGTATATGTGAGAAACACTTCGTCTAATTGTTTACTTGCCCTGATATATTAGTTGGTTCAAATGGCTCTGAGCACTATGGGACTTAACAGCTGTGGTCATTAGTCCCCTAGAACGTAGAACTACTTAAATCTAACTAACCTAAGGACATCACAAACATCCATCCCCGAGGCAGGATTCGAACTTGCTACCGTAGCAATCGCGCTGTTTCCGACTGAGCGCCTAGAACCTCTAGACCACCACGGCCGGCTGATATCTTAGTTGAAAATACAAGAAAAGAAACGAAACCACACTTGTTCACAGAACAGCATTTTGTTCCTCGCAGTCAGTTGTAATAGATACCTGCATATAGGCGATTAAAAAACTATTTTCAATGTCGATCTGACTATTTATTCGAGTATTGTGAAAAATTTTAAGAAAATCGGTACAGATTGTATCGAGACTTTTGCTAACAACGTTGCCTCTTTCCATATTAAATATAAATGTATGTATTGTATACATTGAAATAAATTTAGCCTATATCCGTTCGAATGTTCACAAGAGAATCATGTAAAAACCTGAAGTAAATTGATGAAGACTTTTTAGAGTCTTGTGGTAACAACTTTTCCCCTTTATATGTTACATACACTGCTAAGCCAAAGCATTATTACTACTGCCCACCACGATGTTGGATGCCACCTAATGGCGTTAGAACGTGAAGCATTAACGAAACCGTGTAAGCGGAGCAGACGCGAAAGTGAGGTCACCTTAGCGAAGATATGGGCTACAAATGGGGAAATCCATTGATGAGCGACTTTGTCATAGGACTCTACCTTTTGACGGAGTGCCTTTTAACGAGTATCTCGATGTTTGGGAGTCCACGACTCTTTGAAGAACGTGGGTTCAGTGGCTTGTCTGCTCTGTAAAGCAGGATAGATGGTGATGTGAGACATCTCTGCCGAAAGCGCACTACGCTGGTGCATGCACAAGTGTTTCGAAGCACACCGTTCACCGAACATTTTTGACCACCTTCTTCTGTGCGGATGCAAAAACAGCGCCCGAACTCTTATGGGAATCAACAAAAAGGCGCGAGTAATGATTATAATGGGCAGGGGCACTATGAATATAGTGTGGGACAATAAGTTGGGAATGTGGGTCTCACGGGAGGCGCGCCAGAGATAAGTCACTTCAGTCGCACTATCCTGTGTGTCTACATCTACATCTACATCTACATGACTCTGCAATTCACATTTAACTGCTTGGCAGAGGGTTCATCGAACCAACAATCATACTATCTCTCTACTATTCCACTCCCTAACAGCGCGCGGGAAAAACGAACACCTAAACCTTTCTGTTCGACCTCTGATTTCTCTTATTTTATTTTGATGATCATTCTTACCTATATAGGTTGGGCTCAACAAAATATTTTCGCATTCGGGAGAGAAAGTTGGTGACTGAAATTTCGTAAAAAGGTCTCGCCGCGACGAAAAAAGTCTTTCCTGTAATGACTTCCATCCCAATTCGCGTATCATATCTGCCACACTCTCTACCCTACTACATGATAATACAAAACGAGCTGCCCTTTTTTGCAGCCTTTCGAGGTCCTCCGTCAATCCCACCTGGTAAGGATCCCGCACCGCGCAGCAATATTCTAACAGAGGACGAACGAGTGTAGTGTAAGCTGTCTCTTTAGTGGACTTGTTGCATCTTCTAAGTGTCCTGCCAATGAAACGCAACCTGTGGCTCGCCTTCCCCACAATATTATCTATGTGGTCTTTCCAACTGAAGTTGTTCGTAATTTTAACACCCAGGTACTTAGTTGAATTGACAGCCTTGAGAACAGTACTATTTATCGAGTCAACGGTGGCTCAGATGGATCTGCCAGCACGATAGCTCAGTGTGTTTCGACAGAGGGTTCAGCTACTCTCTGTAAAAAAAAAAAAAAAAAAAAAAAAAAAAAAAAAAAAAACCCTGAGCGAACGGATCAACAACTTGAACGAATGTCATCGGACGTCCACCACGAACAAAATCAACTAACAATATAGAACAAAATGAGATTAAAAAAAGAAGAAGGATGGAGAGTCTGCCCTGTAAGCAGGAGATCCTGGGTTCGAGTTCCGGTCAGGGCATAAATTTTTAACTGTTCCCGTTGACTTATATCAACGTCTATGCAGCTAGGGGTATTCATTTCATTGCAGCTACACTTATCGTATAGTAAAGTAAGAACACGTCTAGACACACCCAATGAATACGGTTTGCAGCATGTTTTCAAGTATCCTTTTGTTACACTATTTTGAATAAATGTAATGAAGACTTACCAGGTCTGCATAATATTACTCTATCGTTTTTCGAAGTAAATTGGGAATTTGAAGAATGCAAAGAGATTACGGATAAAATATCTTTGGTACGTCACGCTGGTTGAGCTCGACTTTTATGAATCTCAGAATTATAATTTTGAAAGACAACTTAGGTTTCTGCCACTCCCGCTGTGTGGAAGCGCGCTCAACGTTACCGAGACTGCTGGGAAACAGATGGCATCATTGTGTAACGGGTCAACACAATGAGTGATACTGGAAGACGTCATTGAGCAGACGAGTTGGAGCTGTACGCTGCTCGCTACAAACGACGCTCAGCTCGGATGGACGCTATGTAATGTGTGCGGCTATCTGGAATAATCGTTGCATATAATGAGCCTGGTTGCAAGGCGCGTATGCGGACGACTTGTATGTTGTACAAAGTTGCACAGTGATTGTGAACACCGACAAACGGCATACAGTATCGACTCGTCGACATCAAAAGACCAGCTATATCCTCTGTTTAGATTATCTATTGTAACAGAGTGAAGACTAGGGTTTCTGCGAATTTGTG
Organism: Schistocerca gregaria; assembly: GCF_023897955.1. Taxonomy (NCBI): domain Eukaryota; kingdom Metazoa; phylum Arthropoda; class Insecta; order Orthoptera; family Acrididae; genus Schistocerca; species Schistocerca gregaria. The sequence continues at coordinate 483,079,145 of NC_064927.1, forward strand.
TGAATACACCTTGTTAAATGTGTCCACCTGTTCGAGTGACTTGAAAGTCCCCTGAACACAGTTATTTACAGTATATACTGTGACCTGTGAATGAACTTTATTGAGAAACGTACTAAACTGACAGTAATTCTAAATTTGTAGTTATCGATGTTAAGCTTTGATATTTTAACTGTTAACCGTAAAACTACAACTTTAACAACATTTTCTAACAACACGATTTCAAGGCCTTGAGCCATGAATTGCTCTCGCTGTATGTTTATTAAAGTTTCCTGCAACTAATGTTTCACATTCGATGTATCAGGCCAAATCACTAACTTCAGTACAGACTGTTTTAATAGTGTTTCTGCTTAATAAAAACTCAATGTAAACGGACATTAGTCAGATTTTATTTCCCGGTTCAGAGTTTCAATCTTGTTTGCAATAAAGTAAATCTTTCAAGTGGATTTTCTGCCGGCTTCTGTCTCAGCCTCTGTGTCATGTACTAATACAAAAATTATCTTTCATAAAAGATTTAAAACAGATAAGTAGTCATGTGCTTAGATTAATGGGCATAGGTTCAGTGCGCTATGTCCTCTAATTCCTCCATTCTTGATTTACGAAGGCTTACAGCTAACCCAGTAGAACATGTTTCTTTATTAGTTTTGCTACCTCGTTATGTATAAATCAACCTAAGGTCATGTCGTGAATGTACTCCATTGCATTTGTTTAACTCTCGGTTAGTATTGTTGACCGTAGCAGTACGGGTATATGATCGTAACTGCATGTGTTGTGCGGTGGTAGGTCCAACTGTCGGCGTCACCGGATGGCACACCGGAAATTTCTGCTTCTGGTGGTCGGTGCTTTGTGCTTTCTTGCAGTAGTGTAATCTATATTATTATTCTCAATATCATTCACTCTATATTGATTAACTCTCATAATCGGTACTGTCTTGAGTCTGTCTACTAAGTGTCTGTATGTCTGGCACTCTCCTCCTTTTGATTAAAGAGGACTATTCGAAAAGTTAGCTACACCTTCTACATCTACACTCCAGGAAATTGAAATAAGAACCCCGTGAAGTCATTGTCCCAGCAAGGGGAAACTTTATTGACACATTCCTGGGGTCAGATACATCACATAATCACACTGACAGAAACATAGGCACATAGACACAGGCAACAGAGCATGCACAATGTCGGCACTAGTACAGTGTATATCCGCCTTTCGCAGCAATGCAGGCTGCTATTCTCCCATGGAGACGATCATAGAGATGCTGGATGTAGTCCTGTGGAATGGCTTGCAATGCCATTTCCACCTGGCGCCTCAGTTGGACCAGCGTTCGTGCTGGACGTGCAGACCGCGTGAGACGACACTTCTTCCAGTCCCAAACATGCTCAATGGGGGACATATCCGGAGATCTTGCTGGCCAGGGCAGTTGACTTACACCTTCTAGAGCACGTTGGGTGGCACAGGATACATGCGGACGTGCATTGTCCTGTTGGAACAGCAAGTTCCCTTGCCGGTATAGGAACGGTAGAACGATGGGTTCGATGACGGTTTGGATGTACCGTGCACTATTCAGTGTCCCCTCGATGATCACCAGAGGTGTTTGGCCAGTGTAGGAGATCGCTCCCCACACCATGATGCCAGGTGTTGGCCCTGTGTGCCTCGGTCGTATGCAGTCCTGATTGTGGCGCTCACCTGCACGGCGCCAAACACGCATACGACCATCATTGGCACCAAGGCAGAAGCGACTCCCATCGCTGAAGACGACACGTCTCCATTCGTCCCTCCATTCACGCCTGTCGCGACACCACTGGAGGCGGGCTGCACGATGTTGGGGCGTCAGCGGAAGACGGCCTAACGGTGTGCGGGACCGTAGCCCAGCTTCATGGAGACCGTTGCGAATGGTCCTCGCGGATACCCCAGGAGCAACAGTGTACCTAATTTGCTGGGAAGTGGCGGTGCGGTCCCCTACGGCACTGCGTAGGATCCTACGGTCTTGGCGTGCATCCGTCGCTGCGGTCCGGTCCCAGGTCGACGGGCACGTGCACCTTCCGCCGACCACTGGCGACGACATCGATGTACTGTGGAGACCTCACGCCCCACGTGTTGAGCAATTCGGCGGTACGTCCACCCGGCCTCCCGCATGCCCACTATACGCCCTCATTCAAAGTCCGTCAACTGCACATACGGTTCACGTCCACGCTGTCGCGGCATGCTACCAGTGTTAAAGACTGCGATGGAGCTCCGTATGCCACGGCAAACTGACTGACACTGACGGCGGCGGTGCACACATGCTGCGCAGCTAGCGCCAATCGACGGCCAACACCGCGGTTTCTGGTGTGTCCGCTGTGCCGTGCGTGTGATCATTGCTTGTACAGCCCTCTCGCAGTGTCCGGAGCAAGTATGGTGGGTCTGACACACCGGTGTCAATGTGTTCTTTTTTCCATTTCCAGGAGTGTACATCTACATCCATACTCCGCAAGCCACCTGACGGTTTGTGGCGGATGGTACCCTGAGTACCTCTATCGGTTCTCCCTTCTATTCCAGTTTCGTATTGTACGTGGAAAGAAGGATGCTTCTGTGTGGGCTCTAATCTCTCTGATTTTATCCTCATGGTCTCTTCGCGAGATATACGTAGGAGCAACATACTGCTTGACTCTTCGGTGAAGGTATGTTCTCGAAACTTTAACAAAAGCCCGTACCGAGCTACTGAGCGTCTCTCCTGCAGAGTCGTCCACTGGAGTTTATCCATCATCTCTGTAACGCTTTCGCGATTACTAAATGATCCTGTAACGATGCGCGCTGCTCTCCGTTGGATCTTGTCTATCTCTTCTATCAACCCTATCTGGTGCGGATCTCACACTGCTGAGCAGTATTCAAGCAGTGGGCGAACAAGCTCACTGTAACCTACTTCCTTTGTTGTCGGATTGCATTTCCTTAGGATTCTTCCAATGAATTTCAGTCTGGCGTCTGCTTTACTGACGATCAACTTTATATGATCATTCCATTTTAAATCACTCCTAATGCGTACTCCCAGATAAATTATGTAATTAACTGCTTCCAGTTGCTGACCTGCTATTTTGTAGCTAAATGATAAGGGACCTATCTTTCTATGTATTCGCATCACATTACACTTGTCTACATTGAGATTCAATTGCCATTCCGTGCACCATGCGTCAATTCGCTGCAGATCCTCTTGCATTTCAGTACAATTTTCCATTGATGCAACCTCTCGATACCCCACAGCATCATCTGCAAAAAGCCTCAGTGAACTTCCAGATACTTCTCTACACTGTCGCCGCTCAGACATCTGTCGTACGGTTGTACCACCTTTTCATTTCCCTGTTTATAGAAGACAACCAACAGTGCGTTTCGACAATTTCCTACTCTGGATTTCAGTTCGTTGTCAGTGTCAAAATATTGTCTTCATCATCAGCGGTTCATTTGAGCAGAGACGAACCTCATGGGTAGCCTGTTGCGGGCTGTATTGTGGATGATGAAACTCTTCCCATCGAAAACCCTGCAGGAGCATTTTCATTATCCCTGCAGAGTGCGGCCAGGAATTGTCGTGTAGAACGAACCGCATGACACTTATGTTATTTGGATTGTATATTTTGAGGCGAAATCTTTCGCCAGGCCCTAATACTTGGCGGGAGACGCCAATTTTTAGCCATCTTTACGTTCTCACTGTGAGCTCAGAACTGAAAAAAGTGACATGATGCGATCGTCGGGCGTACCAGTCACAGTACTCAACGCATTTATGCCAATCAGATTTTCACTGTATTTTCCATTTCGCCGCCAATCGTTCCTTACTTTCCGAATAACCCTCGTATTACATTGCCTTTTCCTATTTCTACATGGTTTACATGCTACTAATTCCCTCGTCTTGCATTTAGGCTTTTTGTGGCCGGCTTGGCCACATTTGGTGCATGCAGCCTTTTTGCGTATACGTATTTTGGTTTAGTTACCATAATCACACCACATAATCACATAATTCAGTTAAAATATCAATGCAGACCTTTTGGTTTTTGGTGAGGTACCAATAAAATTTTGATGTCACTTCAGGAACATGGTGATTGTAGCCACGCTCTTTAGAAACTGTTTTGAAGCAAATTTTCCAGTCTTGCTCGAACTTTTCTCTAAACCTTTCATTGCTTCAGTTCTGTTCATAGAGACACTGCAAAAATTGAAACTTCCTGGCAGATTAAAACTGTGTGCTCGACCGAGACTCGAACTCGGGACCTTTGCCTTTCGCGGGCAAGTGCTCTACCATCTGAGCTACCGAAGCACGACTCATGCCCGGTCCTCACAGCTTTACGTCTGCCAGTATCTCGTCTCCTACCTTGCAGACTTTGCTGCGAAAGGCAAAGGTCCCGAGTTAGAGTCCCTGTCGGGCACACAGTTATAATCTGCCAGGAAGTTTCATATCAGCGCGCGTGCACTCCTCTGCATAGTGAAAATCTCACTCTCCAAAAATTCTTTGTCAGTCCCTGTGTCAGGAACTCTGTGGACTAAAATTAGAGGCTTTTGTTTTCTGGGACATTCACATACGAAGGTGCCCAGCTCCTTCGTTTTTTTCCATAATTTTTCTGCAGTTATCTTCAGTAGCAGTATCTACGATAACTGCATTTTGTATTGTACAAATTTATCTGATGTACAGGTCCTCTTTTCTGGGGTTCACCTTGATGTTGCATCTTGATTGGCTCGTAATTTAATAAATAATGTTGTACATTTACCCACGACGATACGCTTTGCCTCTTTTGTTTCGGGTGAAAATAACATGGCTGCTGCGTATGCCAGTGTCTGGGTTTGATTTTCCGCTTGCTCGGTCACCTTTGTGCTGATTTCTGTAACTTGTTCTTGCAGCTCGATATTGTGAGTGCTCAGTTCATTATTTCCCACTTTTAATACATCTAACTGTTCTTTCAGATACCTGTTTGCAGCATTCTGGCTAGTTGTGATGCCTCTCTCCTCCTGTAATAATTCACACTTTGCTTCGACTGCTGTCACCTGGAAAGCCAGGGGGAAACGTTTACGTCTTAAAGTCGTGAATATCCTCGTCGAAAAATTCTTCACTTCTGCTTCTAATAGAGAGATTATATGGCCTATGACCCGCAGTTCTTGATTGGGGGACATCGATTTGTAATCTTCAGTTGTGGAGTCCATGTCCGATCGGTTGACAGAGCACCTACTTGCGAGCTACCCCACACCGTCGGACCTCGCCCTATTGTCTTCATCGGACCGATGCTTTCTTCACTTAATTTACGTGCCCGATACGGGGTTACTGGGCTGCTCGCTACACTGTCACTAAGCCACTACTTCAAGCGACAAGACACACCAGTCATAGAAATACTACGTTAATTTTGTCGGTAATGGAACTGCTATGCCGCGCTGTAAGGCTGGGTGGCTGCGGCTCTGCGCCACGCAACAGAGCTGGGAAGCATTGGGAGTGGGAGCCTTTACGTCACACTGTACCGCGCGACTTGTGGCTGCTGGCAACAGCCGACCGCTGAACTAGCAGGCCACCCCCCCCCCCCCCCACAGCAACAGCGCATACGCACGCTGTGTGACACACTTTCGGCGTCCTGTGACAACCGTACACGCAATGAAATTTAAGCACTGTTTTTTTCAATTTCCGACAAAGCATATTTTGCATGTTCTCCCATTTATGAGACCAATTGTGCGTTCTCCAAAACCTGTCTTTAGTCCACTCACTGAGTCCCCAATACGGACGATTACTGTCCCATATGCTGAACTACACTACTGGCCATTAAAATTGCTACACCAATAAGAAATTCAGGCGATAAACTGGTATTAATTGGACAAATATATTATACACAAACTGACATCTGATTACATTTTCAAGCCATTTGGGTGCATAGATCCTGAGAAATCCGTACCCACGACAACCACCTCTGGCCGTAGTAACGGCTTTGATACACCTGGGCATTGAGTCAAACAGAGCAGAGATGGCGTGTACAGGTACAGGTGCCCATGCAGTTTCAACACAATACCACAGTTCATCACGAGTAGTGACTGGCGTATTGTGACGAGCCAGTTGCACAGCCACCATTGACCATATGTTTCCAATTGGTGAGATATCTGGAGAATGTGCTGGCCAGGGCAGCAGTCAAACATTTTCTGTATCCAGAAAGGCCCGTACCGGACCTGAAACATGCGGTAGTGCATTATTCTGTTGAAAAGTAGGAAATGCGACTACGGCACGTTGAAAAATTCACATTTCGGGAAGAGCTACATAGCGAAGAGTTAAACACTGCATATCAACAACAGCTGAATGTAAATGAAAGAATTTTACAGTACAGCGTCACTCGTGGTGGTTGTTTCATAGAACGTTAGTTTGGTATATTAGGCTATTCTTTTCTGGTGTCAACTCCCAATTAGGTGATTCTCGTTTAGTTCATAATTCTGTTAGAAAAGCTTAAGTTATTATTCTGAATACAGAGTTTGTGACTCAATTCGGCTGTTTCAACTTTCGTTTAACATAGTCGGCAAACTAGAAAACGATATAAATGTTACTTAATATAGTTTTAGAACTTGTTTCACATCCTCTAGCATCGTCTCTTTGCCCCTTATTACTATTACATTTAATTTATGAACAATTACCAGATGCCATTTCAATCTGTAACAAATATTTTCCTGGCTGAGGTTTCGTGGCAACGGCCTTGGCGCAGTGGTTACACCGGTTCCCATGAGATCACCGAAGTTAAGCGCTGTCGGGCTTGGTCGGTGCTTGGATAGATGACCATCCGAGCCGCCATGAGCTGTAGCCATTTCTCGGGGTGCACTCAGCCTCGTGATGCCAATTGTTGAGCTACTCGACCGAATAGCAGCGGCTTCGGTGAAGAATACCATTATAACGACCGGGAGGGCGGAGTGTTAACCACACGTCCCTCTTACCCGCATCCTCCTCTGAGGATGACACGGAGGTCGGATGATCCCGATGAGCCACTTGTGTCCTGTAGATGAAGTTTTTTTTTTTTTTGCTGAGTTTTCTGTTGCCCTCCCTTTGACTTATTTGAGAAAGCTGTTATTTTCACTTCAATAACAACTGGATATAATTGGCAAAATTAGAAAACATAAAAATATAGCAAATTAGCGAGCTACTTTGAATACAGACACCAAAAGTATGTGACACAGAGAAAATGAAAAGTGGCAAATCAGGAATGCCTAGATGACAAATGCAAAGCCGGAGAAGAATGTGCGCGTTGTAGAAACCGGATGTCGCCTGTAGGAAAATTAAAGAGACGTATGCAGATAAGGAAATGTCTCCATACAAAGAGCTCAAATGGCAAGCTAGTACTAAGGAGATGTCGGCTGAGATGTGGTTGGGGCATGTATAACGGCTGTTCACAGGAAACGAACTCAAAGACATCAAGAAAAAGAAGAAAGATGTAAATAAAGATGAGATGGGGAGCAATAACTCAGAAGAATTTAATAGGTACTGTAGGACCTCTGTATAAGTAAGGCGCCTCTAGTGGACGACTTTCCCTCAGAGTTATTGAAATTCTTTGGATAAACAGCCATTAAAAAACCGTTCCGTCTGGTACGCAAGATACATGAGTTCGTAGAAATGCCCTCAGGCTTCAAGAATGATACAATAATTGCAGATCGCAAATGTAACGCAGACGTTACGCCTACTGACGTGGGAAACACTCAAGTAATTATCACGCCCTCAGTCTTTAAATAAAGGTTATGCTTGGTCGACGAATCCTGTCGGACCAACACGTGTAGCAGGCAGTTACAGATTTCTTCAGTCAGTAGGACGTGGTGTTTTATCATGTGGGATGAGTGCCACAGCGTTCACTGCAATTTTGGCTGACTCGCATACCGATTCTGGACAGTACTGTCTTCGAACGCATACTTTTTGATGCTCCCTTATGCAAGGACTCATGGCCGGTATGATATGTTGTTGTTGTTGTTGTTGTCTTCCGTCCTGAGACTGGTTTGATGCAGCTCTCCATGCTACTTTATCCTGTGCAAGCTTCTTCATCTCCCAGTATTTACTGCAACCTACATCCTTCTGAATCAGCTTAGTGTACTCATCTCTCGACCTCCCTCTACGATTTTTACCCTCCACGCTGCCCTCCAAAGCTAAATTTGTGATCCCTTCATGCCTCAGAACATGACCTACCCACCGGTCCCTTCTTCTTGTCAAGTTGTGCCACAAACTCCTCTTCCCCCAATTGTATTCAGTACCTCATCATTAGTTATGTGATCTTCCCATCGAACCTTCAGCGTTCTTCTGTAGCACCACATTTTGAAACCTTCTATTCTCTTCTTGTCCAAACTATTTATCGTCCATGTTTCACTTCCACACATGGCTACACTCCATACAAATACATTCAGAAACGACTTCCTGACACTTAAATCTATACTCGATGTTAACACATTTCTCTTCTTCAGAAACGCTTTCCTTGCCATTGCCAATCTATATTTTATATCCTCTCTTCTTCGACCATAATCAGTTATTTTGCTCCCCAAATAGCAAAATTCCTTTACTACTTGAAGTGTCTCATTTCCTAATCTAATTCCCTCAGCATCACCCGACTAAATTCGACTACATTCCATTACCCTCGTTTTGCCTTTGTTGATGTTCATCTTATGTCCTCCTTTCAAGACACTGTCCATTCCGTTCAACTGCTCTTCCAAGTCCTTTGCTGTCTCTGACAGAATTTCAATGTCATCGGAGAACCTCAATGTTTCTATTTCTTCTCCATGAATTTTAATACCTAGTTCGAATTTTTCTTTTGTTTCATTGTATGATATACAACTGTAATATTGAACGCCCAAATTAACGCAAAAACTAATCTCTAGGGGCTACAGGCCAGCAAACATCTGCAATAGACGATCATATACACAGGGGAGTTAGGTAAATTGTCATGAAGCATCAGTATGCCTTACCACAGTGGTCACTTTCCACAGACTTGCTGTCACATAAACAATTTTTATTCTCCGATGGATGTCTACCGTTGCTTGTCCCTTGGCAGCCAAGAAAAGAATTACAGCACTTTGCTGCAGGTTGGTGCCACTTGTCAATAAGGTCACCATAGATCATGTTTCCGTATTTTTCGCACGTATGTCGAAGAGACACAACTGTCACAGTAATCCCTTGTCTACATGTAGGTGCTTGTATAGCCGCGCAAGAGTCGTGCTGCGTTGCATAGACACTAATGAGCCCGAACGTAATAGCTGATATGTTCACATCTGTCGCGTACAACTGCGCCGACGCGCCATCGCATCGCACCAATGAGGCCTTGATAGGTCGTTGGACGGAGTTTGCACAACATTTGCACACACAAGTTTATCCCAGTAAATTGCGAGGATTGGGCCAATGAGCTCTTACGCCGCGTTCAATCAGACCCCTGCTGTGTTCGATCGGGTTCAATTCTGGTGAGCAGGTGGGGAGGGAGGGGGGGGGGGGGGGGGCAGCACATACTGGAACTCGTCACCGTGTTTTCTTTTCTTTGTTTCTCTTTCCTCATAACTGCCATAGTGGTGTGATTGAATGAATGTGGTTGTGCGTCCGTTGGTAGACGGTGGCGTAGTCTGCTGCAGAAAGTCTGCGATAGTCATACAGATTGAGCAGCTGTTGCACAGAATAGGCAACTCTGCTAGTAGTCAAGTAGACAAAGAGGTTTGTGCTACTTGTGAGAAATCCACCTGCATTAGGTTGGTGGCGTAAATAGCATCTTTGGGTTTTCCGGGCCACGCGGAGCGTGGAAGAGGCTTGAGATGAAAAAGGGAGGCAGTCTGCCGCCGGTACGGGAAGTGTGCACAGCTGTGCTCCAGTCGAAGAAAGGTGAGTTAGACTGACCGCGTGGCGCGTCCTTACTTGACGAGAGGAGAACTATTAGCTTTTGGCCTCGCTTTTCAGCTCTGAAAGACTGCTTTGCCTTGGCGCAGCAAACTTTGGCAGACTTATATTTTAGAAAATTTCTACAGCAGACTTGGATCCGCCGGAAGAGCGCCACACAAAGGTGTCGACAAGAAGTGAGCACTCGCCTTCAGCTGTGCCTGTATAAGCTTTTATTTTCCTAAATATCAATAGCTTTGCCTTCTCGTAAATTTTCCTTGCTTTATGTATCTTTCGTCCGTGGGGAGCCAACCACGTGGTTGAACATTAGAGTTTGTTGCGCTTCCGTCATCACTGACTGTCCGATATCATGTTTGTTTTAAAGGATGTTAACCGTTCATGATTGTGTGATGTGATATTGTTGCAACTTGGCCACGATACCTAGAACTATCGTCTCCACAAACCACGCGGGTGTACTGCGAAACGTGTACCGTTTCAAGAGTTATTGCGATCAGTTATCAGGCAACAGCAGTTGTATGAATGCTTCACACCAATGATTTTAGGTGTAGATTATGTGAATGTATCGATGCTTTTCATTAATGTTTTAGGAATTAATGTTATCAGAAACTGTGTACATTTCTCACATCCATGTCTTAGGAATAGATGATTTTATCTACAATTTTCTCTTGTGTTCCGAGGTTACTTTTGTGCACCTAAGCCACTCACCTCGTAGCTTTCCCGTTCGCACATCAAACTCGTTTCCTTACGCACAGGTTCAGTGATTAGTTTCCTATTTTATTTTAAAACAAATGCTTTAGAATAAGTCTTACTTTCAGGTGTGTTGCTGGGAGGTGATATTATGCACAGTGCTGATGCATTTTCTATTTTATTTTAAATGTTTGATTCTCGTCAACAGTGCTCGGGCAATACTGTTAATTACATCGCATCCCCCATGAGCGATATTACGAGGTATACATTTTTATGAGATTTTGGACTTTAATCAAATTAATTTATTTTCCGACTCCGCCAAACATTTGATTAGTTGCATAGTTAGAGTCCTTGGCGACGCTAATCTTAACGTAATAATCCGTAGAAAGAGTTTAGTTAGAAAGAGGTGTAAGTGGTCTGGAACCAGAGTACGATACTCCTTGGCCATCATGATGCGTGCACGAGCTCCACTGGACACGATGATGCACACTCTGACGTTCCCCAGAACATAATTCAGCCGCCGCCAGGTTGTCTCCTTCCCGGAGCACAGGTGTCAAGGAACCATTCCCCTGGAAGACGACGTGTTCACGATATCCCAGCGACGTGATGAAGAAGATATCGGGGTTCATCAGACTATACAACCGTCTGCAACTGTGCCAATGTCCAGCGCCGTTGGTCAAGTGCCCATTTCAGCCGTAATTGCCGATGTCGTGCTGTTACCATTGACACACGCCTGGGCCGCCGGCAGCGGAGGCCCATCGTTAGGAATGTTCGGTGCACTGTGAGTTAAGATACCCTTGTACCCTTGTACTGCTTTGCCAGTCTACCCATCCGACGAGGTGTGGCCAACCAACCCCTTGATGTCTGGACCTGGTTTCACCATGGTTTCGCCACGTGTTGCAGATATTCATCACAGCACTCCGCGAACACCAGACAAGTTCAGCAGTTTCCAAAATGCTCGTTTAGAGCCTCCGGGCCATCACAATCTGCCCTCGGTCAAATTCGAATCGTGTGCCTTTCCCATTCTACACACGGACAGCATCTCGCTGTTAGTACATGCACCATGCACGTGTCTGACTAGCAGTCATTTTTCGCCAGGGGACGCAGCTATCGTCTGGATGGGTATATTTTGGGCTCATATCGATGTTAGGTCGGTGGTCATAATATCGGGTGATCAAAAAGTCAGTATAAAATTGAAAACTTAATAAACCACGGAAAAATGTAGATAAAGAGGTAGAAATTAACACACATGCTTGGAATGGCATGGGGTTTTATTAGAACCAAAAAAATTGCTAGACGCGCGAAATATTTCTTGCGCGCGTCGTTTGGTGATGATCGTGTGCTCAGCTGCCACTTTCGTCATGCTTGGCCTCCCAGGTCCCCAGACCTCAGTCCGTGAGATTATTGGCTTTGGGGTTACCTGAAGTCGAAAGTGTATCGTAATCGACCGACATCTCTTGGGATGCTGAAAAACAACATCCGACGCCAGTGCCTCACCGTAACTCCGGACATGCTTTATAGTGCTGTTCACAGCATTATTCCTCGAATACAGATATTGCTGAGGAATGATGGTGGACATATTGAGCATTTCCTGTAAAGAACATCATCTTTGCTTTGTCTTACCTTGTTATGCTAATTATCGCTATTCTGATCACATGAAGCGCTATCTGTCGGACATTTTTGTGAACTTTTGTATCTTTTTCGTTCTAGTATAACCGCGTGTCATTCCAAGCATGTGTGTCAATTTGTACCTCTCTATCTACATTATTCCGTGATTTGTTCAGTTTTCAAATTTATACTGACTTTTTGATCACCCGGTATTTTCACTGATCAGTGTACGCTCCAACAGCGCACTCAAATGGAAAGAATTAGTTCGCCTTTTATATATTATTTTCCCTTATGATTTACTGAATCTGATTCTTTCTAAACTGCGCTTAAATAACCTTTTTTATAAGTGTGATAGCCTACCTGCTCACGGAGGTGTTCTTGAACGTAAGCTCAATCCCAGCGACACCAACGTATTTTCCACGACCTGATCTGTTCCTTAACGAAATTTGTGTGAAAAGTTTGACTGCTTGAAAGGGCTTTGTCATGATAGGCAAACACTGGGCCTGATGCTGTTTGCACAGTTGATAAATGTAGTTATTCGTTTGTTCAAATGAATTTATTGTCTTGTAATTGTCTATTAAATAGTGAGACTGTATGGTAATTAATAATTCTTGCTGAAACATTTCGTTAAGCGTTATACAGAAAGGTCTTCACAATTCAGCAAGTCTCAACATCGACTGACGTATAGCACAACTCCAATAATGCAGTGATAAACCAAAGTATTCAAATCTAAGTTGCAAATTTTTTCTCTGAAACTCTACATTCTATACAGGACTTCCTCGCGGTAGTTCAGGACATTTCTCTGTAATATATTAATGTTTGTATACTGCCTCACATGTTTTTCTCTTGCTTTGCTAATTCTTTAACTATTTTCATATACTTTCCAGTAAGTGTTCTTTAAATTGTGTACTGAGCCATTCCTTGACATTGTAGCTTCGACTCGCATGACACAGCGGAACTTGATACATAAATAAATAAAATAAAAACGTATTCACTGTAGCCTTACCTAGCACAAAATCAGCTATCAGAACTACAATCATCGTAAGCTAGCAGACGCTCAATTTGGCCTGAGAGTTCTTTGCATCAGGATATGTTCTTAGTTATACAGGTCGTTTCTTTGTACAACAATCGAATAGTTTGTATCTTCTTTAATTCATGTGAGCTAGTTGATGTCTTCTATTTATTTGACGTGGCATCTCAGGACTCTATTGATTTGGTTTCCTGCGTAATCTTGTTACTCTGAAGATAGTCCGAGTATCCATACAGAATTCACAGGATGATTCGTACACTATCCTCTATATAGTGTCCAATCTTAGGCTATGTTGGGGTATACATGTTAAAATTCCTGGCTTGCGTTAACGTGAGTCATCATCTGTGCGTTACACTGATTTAGCTGTCAACGTAGGATTTAGCTGTTTATGCTAAATTTCCAACGAATTCGTTTGCCTGTTATTTAGTTTACTTTCCATAAGTTCGTTGCACGACATTTTTACCAGGATGAAATGGAACTTCGGAAACAGGATATGCATACATATTTCACATTTTTAATAATCAACAATTCATTCTTCAGTCGTGTTAACCACCTATACTTAAGATCTAGTTTTTATAAGCTGTCAACTATTGAATAAAAATTCGTCTGTGGAATACAAGGAGTTATCTAGAAGAATTATTTCAGAATAACTTTTCATCGATATTATATGGAACGAGTGAGTTCAAAGATGTGTTCACTTTTGTGACCAGAAAAAAAAATCTTTGCCACAACTGTGTGTTACTTGAATGCTCTAGGAGGTGGTTTAGTTTTAGCTACAACAGATGAAATATTAGTTCACTTTGTTATATGAATCAATTAAAAGAATGACTTGAGATAGTTCTTTGCCAAAGGAGGAGGTAGAATATTTATAACTGACATTGGCTTAAAAGCAAGTGTATCTTTACGTACAACGTTCAAAATTAACCCAAGACTTCATTTAACACTGTTCCGATGTGCTGACTACTGAAGATGAGGTCCGAAACTGAGGCGAGCTCTGGCATGTATCATCGGCTGTCTAGAAGCCTACCCCCCCCCCCCCCCCCCCCCAACTGGTTTTTTTCAAGCTGCTGAAAATGTTTATTTTTGTGAGAGTGGTCACCGGTGAACGATAATGTCACTTCACAACATGAGTTTGGTAATTAATGTGCTGTTCGAACACTCCTAACACTGGACCGTATTGTTACGGTGAATACTGTAATCATTTGTTTTCTGTTAGTAACGGATAATGCCTGAAAAGCGATATCTTGTTATGCGTACGATGCAGCAGAAACTGGAATTATTCACAAACTCGAAGAAGGCAGTATTGATAAGCAGGATCTGACACTCGTTTACAATGTGGGTGAAACTACGAGCCATGATATTCGGAAAAAGGACAATATGATTCAATCTGCTAGCAATTCTGACTCATCTAATGGTTTGTCAAAGCGCAAGGCTTTGAAAATATGCACTTACGCTGAAGTGGATAGAATCATTTTGCGATGGTATGAGCAGAAAAGAGCAAAGGGCTCACAATTATCTGGCCCAATTGCGTCAAACAGGCCCAGTTTTGCCTCAGAACGTTTTGGATTAAAGAAAATTTTACTGCATCTTCCTCCTGGGGAACAATATTTAAATACTGCCAGGCTATCGGGGAGATTGCTGTCCAAGAAGAAAAGTAGGTGTAAATAATAAGGCTGCTTATGAATTTTGTAGTGATTTCCTGGAGCTTACTGCACGAGAAAATTTAAAGCTGGAGCAAACAGAAAACGCGAAGAAAACCGGTCGCCGGAACAGGTGGCCGAGCGGTTCTAGGCGCTACAGTCTGTACCCACGCGACTGCTACGGTCGCAGGTTGGAATCCTGCCTCGGGCATGGATGTGTGTGATGTCCTTCGGTTAGTTAGGTTTAAGTAGTTCTAAGTTCTAGACGACTGATGACCTCAGAATTTAAGTCCCATAGTGCTCAGAGCTATTTGAACCATTTGGAAACCGGGCTGTTTTGGAAGTGACTACTAACTGACTTCAGCTTTCGAGATGGAGCGTAGTGGGTCTGGGAATAAATCAGTTAAGAAATAGATAACTGTGCTGTGTCGCGCTAATGGTATGGGATCACGTAAGGTTAGTATGGTAGGTAAGGCTAAAAATCCATGCAGTCTTAGAGGAAAAGATATGCAAAATTTTCAACATCCATCGAACAGTATTTGAAACACGATTACGTCATTGCTTTATGCCGCAGAGAGAATATTTAACGTGGAATGGTCTTCCTGCAAGGGTTGTATTGTTACTGGGCAATAAGCCATCGCATCCGAATGAACTTTTTGTCGAATCCGATGAGGGGTTGATATTTGTCAAATATTTACCTCCTCGTGTGACAGCCTTCACTCAGTCAATGGATCAGGGTGTCATTACTGCCATAAAGAAAAGTTATAGAGGAAATCTGCTACAAAAATGATAGCCGCAATCTTCAAATATTTTTGAATCAATTGACTGTGATACAAGCAATTCATGAAGTGTGAGAGGCGTAAGAAAACATTAATCCTAAAACCGATAAAACCAGTGTTCCGGTGAAGAAGACAAGTGCTCATTTACAAAATTCGTTACTGTTTTGAGAAGTACTCCAGGGTGTGAAACCATTTGCAAAGAAAATATTTCTTGTTACGGCGTAAGGTTAAGCGTCGTCACGCCGGTCCGAAATAACCCTTCTCCAGAACGACGGTGGGGCGGCAGCCCCCTCTATACGAAGAAAACATAAGGGCCACACCCACTGGTCGCGGCCCAGTTCTACAGCAGCCAGCCCTACCGGTTCTACAGAAGCGTCAAGACTAGCGACCTGGATAGGAGAATCCACTGTATTATTTCACTTGTATTGGACATCGATTATATTGCACGTCGCCAACTGCTCACGACTCATCTTTGTACGTCTCAAAGTTAAGTACTGTCATTTACTTTCTGTAATAAAACTCAATAATCCGATTTGCTTGACATGTTGTTTCCTAGGCACCGCACTTTGACAACTAGGCAGGACACAACGTTTCTGAACGGGTTGACGAGGACAGCACAGAGCCAGATCATGACGTGTTGAGTGACAGTGCTATCGTTCAGCGAGCACAAGAGAAGAAATCGTTCAAATGGCTCTGAGCTCTATGGCACTTAACGTCTGAGGTCATCAGTCCCCTAGAACTTAGTACTTAAACCTAACTAACCTAAGGACATCACACACACCCATATCCGTGGCAGGGTTCGAACCTGCGTCCGTAGCGGTCGCGCGGTTCCAGACTGTAGCGCCTAGAACCGCTCTGCCACCCTGGCCGGCTCCTCCCCTGTTTTCTGCTTCTTCTTCCTTTATTGTGATTAATCTACGTGCTTCAGTGCACTGAAGCTGATGAATGGGAAACAAGCCACAGTGAACGATGACTCTTAGATGTTTCATCGACAATTCAGACTAAATAAAAGAGTCAGTATTTAGAATGCCAGTTAATCGGTTGTGAAGGTCAATGTCGGTAGGTAAACACCCGTCAGTCATACGATAAGCAAAGAAATTTTGTTTAGCTTTTCGAGCCGAATAATTAAAATGACATAATCAACAGAGGTATTTTAATATGGCACATCCTTACTCCGAGACCTTTCGACAAACAAATAAGAAGAAAACGCGATTAAGCTCCTGGCGGATTAGCGTTTAGTGTTGGTTACCGCTGCTGAAGAGAGCCGTACTTTACGAGGGAACGTAATTTGCGGACACTGCCGCATCGTCTTATTTAAACGTAAATTGGGTGACGGCGTGGAGACGGCGTCTCCTTTTGCAAGGGAGGAGGAGGAGGGCGAAGCAGTTTCAAGTAGGAAAAAGGGCAGGAGTGCGACTGTGGGATGGATGGGTGGAGTAAGAGGAAGAGGAAGAGCAGGAGCAGAACAAGTAGACCGGAGCAGGGAATTATTCATCCGGAGCCGAGCCGAGCCTCGTCGGCCGCCGACACGAATTATGTAAGGACCTCAGATGCGGCGGGCTGTCGGGGGTTTTGCGGCGGAAGTGGTCCGCTTTTTCGACGCCCCGAGTCCCTCCATCGCCGTCGCGACGCGCCTCCGGCGACGCCAGCTCACGCGGAGGCCGCCGTAAGTCGCCCAAGCCGCCACCATCGCACCAGCGCCAGAGGCCTGCTGGAGCCTTTGGATGCGTGCCAATGGTACCACCTGGTGGAGAGAGATCCATTTGTCACTGCTCACCTTTTAATTTCCATTTCTCCTTTATTCGAACTGTTCCCATGGAACCAAGGGACGCACTGTTACGAGGTAAAGCCCGTTTTACACGGGCGACATTTTGGTCACAATCGATTATTCGTTGTGGATGCGCGTCACTTTCTTTCGTGTAAAATAGCTGCAAAGGATAGGTAAGATCAGTGCTTTGTAAAATGAAGAGATCGCGAAACAATTGCTGATTCAACACTCTTTTATTGTTTACTCGACCGGTTTCGCAACAATTCTTAAAGTTCCGTCATCTGGTGTAAAAAACAAAATCACTTAATTGTCTGAGATAATGTTGTCACTGAACAAACATTGCAGTCAGAATGACCTCAGATGGTGAAGGGGGTTGGGGGAAGGAGGGGATAGGACGTCAAACGGGTCGACTTGGAGCAGGAGAAGCACCACAGTACATTTTAATTTCCACTGTCTATACTTTTAGAAATAAATTCATAACAGCATGACCAGGAAGGATTCAGGATTCCTACACATATCAGTGGATGCTAAAAAACGTAATAAAACAATCTTTGCTTACATGTCAAATTTCATCATTATTTCACTTATTACTGGCTGCATTTGTTGCTATAGGTACACTTTTCTTTCTATGTAAGAGAGATTCTGCGATGACTTTTACACAGCATACAAACCATAGATTCAGGTGTATGAAACTCTATAATTTATTTAGTTTATGAGAAAATGAAGCCGGCCGCTGTGGCCGTGCGGTTCTAGGCGCTGCAGTCCGGAACCGCGGGACTGCTACAGCCGCAGGTTCGAATCCTGCCTCGGGCATGGATGCGTGTGATGTTCTTAGGTTAGTTAGGTTTAAGTAGTTCTAAGTTCTAGGGGACTGATGACCTAAGATATAAAGTCCCACAGCGCACAGAGCCATTTGAACCATTTTTGAAAAAATTAATGAACTGTTAGATTTTAAACTTCATAATTAGAAAAGAAACCCAAGTTTTGTAGTGAATTATCTCAATTTTTCCAGAGTTTTTTTAATAGATTTGGAAAATTCTAGAGTTTCATCCACCTGTAACTACTGTTTGTATGCTATGAAAAATTCATCGAAGAATCTCTCTTACTTAAGAAGAAAAGTGTACCTATAGCAAGAAATGCAGCCAGTAATAGGTGAAATAATTATGAAATTTCTCATGTAAGAAAAGGTATTTTGCTACGTTTTTGAACTTCCACTGCGATGAAGGTGAATCCTCAATCGTTCCTGGTCATGGTGACAAAGTTTTATGAATTTTCTTGTAAAAGTATAGACAGTAGAAGTTAAAATGTCTCGAGGTGACTCCGCTGCTGCAAGTCGGCCCGTTTGACTTCCTCCCCCTTAAGTGATTTTAATTTTTATATCAGATGACGCAACTTTAGATGTTACGAAACCGGTCGAGCGTACAATAAAAGAGTGTTGATTCAGCAACCGTTCTGCGATCTCTTCGTTTTACAAAATTTACAGTGGCGGCTGCGGCACGGGAAGAGCTCTTTCAGATGGTTCAAATGGATCTGAGCGCTATGGGACTTATCATCCGAGGTCATTAGACCCCTACACTTAGAAATTACTTAAACCTAGCTACCTTAAGGAGATCACACACCTCCATGCCCGAGGCAGGATTCGAACCTGCGACCTTAGCAGGCGCGCGGTTCCGGACTGAAGCACCTAGAACCGCCCGGTCACAGCAGCCGGCCGAATAGCACTTTGTGCAGTCATGAGTTGTCCGTCCCTGGAGCGGAGTTCTAAAATCTTGAGCACACTGCAGACTACACATCCAGATCAGCGGGCTGCGGAGTCGTATGCTAACATGGGAAGTTAGTTGATCCACTCTCGCCTAGCTCATTCCCGTTATAGTGATGGACCTTAAAATTTTTTCTTTTATTGAGCTTTATCTTTGTGTTTACTTTTTTTCCCGACACACTGTGAATGTTGCCTTATATTTTTCACCCACAATACAATGCCCTCTGTGGCATAGTAGCGAGAAGGAAGCAACTCTGCCTTATTTGCCTGGTTTCTGTATCACTAACCTGGTGTCTTGCTGCTTCGGTAGTCCCTCGTCGTGCAGTACTATACTTGTTTTACTGAAGGAAATACTTTGAAGCACACGTCACAGAATTTACAATATGGAGGCTCTTGGCTACGCCGTTACAACACATTAACACATTTCTCACCTCAACTTGTGATATGAATTGCTCACGACACGTGGCGTTCACTGATAACTAGCCTTCGCTTTATATCTTGTTTAACAGCTGGAATATTTACTCGTAACCATTCTTTTGGAGCCACCCCCGGTTACTCGACCGTGCGTTTTGAGTGGCGACTCGCTACTGACTCGCCCTGTCTTCTTGACGGACAGGAGATAACCCACCTTTCTCCCTCAGCCAATAAGGACACTTCAGTCGTCTCCTGCATATATAAGTTTGTCTGGGAACACTGTCTCAGATTGTAAGACCCTACTCCCGAGTAGTCGGATCTTGTTCATACTATGGTTGCAAAACACTGCCTCCTATGATTTCGTCACTAATGCTCCATGCTGACGCATAATTGTCAGATGTACAAGCAGCCTACCTGCTTCTGAGGATTAAGGATCGCATAGATGTTCGTAATATTCGGCCTAAACACGTGAAGGGAATGCACGTATGCATTACAACAAGGTAGACGAAATATCATGAAGGACATACGATTTACGTTTCAGAGTACCTGAGCAGAGAAAAACGCAACACATTGTATAAATAAGAACGTATATACGTTGTGCGACAAAATTACAGTATCACGTTTTGAAATCCTATAACTGTATCCCATTGCGACGCATTTGTTTGTAACTGGGCTCAAAGATGCCTACAACATTCCTCTGAATAGATGCAAAGGAGTGGCGCCCTGAAACCTCACCCACGAGATCGGTGACACTTAAAAGAAGGCAGGAAAAAAAGGCCAGAAAGACCGTCATGTGTCGTGGACGGGTCAATTATATCACATTGGCACCAAATATCCCCCCAAATGGCACAACACCACCGTCGACGTGTTATACGGTCAGGAGATCCTTAGAGCCTCTCGTACCCACATTTAATCCTTTCTTTTGCCGTCTCTACACTGGAGGTCAGAAAACCGAGACTCATCTTTGAAATCACGCAGTGTTTGTTACGCGTGGCCCAGGAAAACATTTCAGACATATCACCGTGCAGAACCTCCATGAAGGGCTAACAAAGTGTGGAATAGAGAGTATCAATCAAACCATCCCTTTCCCTGGGCCGTTATTCTGTCACATTTCACAGTCGGAAACGAAAGTTCCCAGTGCGATAAACAATAGGAAGATGTCTTGACAAACTTTGACTTTGCTTACACTCGGACGTTTCAGTTGTTTTTTAAGGACTTAGTGGACCTGCATCACCACTGAACGCGATCGGCCGGGGTGGCCGAGCGGTTCTAGGCCCTACAGTTTGGAACCGCGCGACCCCTACGGTCGCAGGTTCGAATCCTGCCTCGGACATGGATGTGTGTGATGTCCTTAGGATGGTTAGGTTTAAGTAGTTCTAAGTTCTAGGGAACTGATGATCTCAGAAGTTAAGTCGTATAGTGCTCAGAGCCATTTGAACTGAACGCGACTGCATCTCTTTGGATTGCTGCGTGACCTCAGGTTTTGCTCTCGTGTACAGCTTGGAACCACTTGGGGCGTTCAGAACAATCCGACGAAATCTGAAAGTTATTCAACGCAGCATACTTATGATTTTGCAGCCTTCCTGTTTGGTGCCTTGCTGTGGGGTGATCACGTGGGAATGCTACATCAACTTATGCATGAATAAAATGGCAATGGTTGCCTTTAAGACCTCCTACCGTCCCTCCCCCTCCCCCCACAGTTCGGCTGCAGTCAGTCCCAGCCACGCGCCTTTGTTGGGCACTTCACAAATGTACCTGTCTGAAACTTCCACGGGAGTTCATCGTAGCGGCAGCTCTATCACCTGAATTTAGGCAAAGCGCACCCAGGGTTTGTCGAAAGGGCCATCCAGCCGTCAGGGGTTAGAGCGGCGACCAGGCTAATTCGGTGTAGAAATTTCTGAAGATACATGTACACCGGTACAGATGCTGTACCGGTGTACAGTACAGGATGCTCTCATGGTCCAGCGCTCGTTTTGTGAGCACGATGACGAATTGTCACATTTTCAGGAGTCACGACAGTCACCAGATCTCAATAGTATTTAACCTTTGCCGTCTATTTTAGGGAAAATGTGCGTGATAACTCTCAGCTGCAATTGTCGTTATCTGAACTTGAAAGTTGGGCGTTCATATTTTTTGGAAAGCTGGCCACTGATTCTGCTATGGCGTCCATACACAAACTGTGCGTCTGAGATATTGCGCGGGTGGTAGTGAGGAAAATTGTTGAGAGTAATCAGATGAAGCCTGAAGTAGAGAGAAGCTGCACGTTACGAGAGGTCGCATCCTGACTTACCCGTGCAAGTAACGCCGCAGGATATTTTGGTATTAATCGAGGATTTTTGGTAATTTGTGTTTTTGCTGAACACAGTTGTTGCTTGCTTGCGCAATGGATGGATTTTGTCATAATTGTGTATGCATAAACTGAGAGTAATATTCGTATCATTCTTGTGACAGAAACCTGATTATTGACTGTAGTCATTGCGGAACAGTTGACGTTTTCAAACTGTTCAAGGGAAAGAAAGGTCTCAGTAAACTTTGTCATTCTGTGAATCTTCATTGTCAGAATATAGTTAATTAAAAGTTTTTATTGGTTTCTTTAGTTTTTTGCACCGCTCAAGGCCTCTTGATCAAACCCCCCATGATGATTCAGTTTATATATAAAACAAAACACATGAGTAATTACATCAGTAGTTGTAACCATGCATTGCACCCTGGGTAAATCGTATTATGTCTTTTCAATTATTGTAGCAGATAGCTGGTCACTCAGTTGCAGCGACTAGTCGAGTTAAGTTGTCTGTTGCGTTCAAGAAGATTGGAGGATATTTGTTAGGAGACATTAGAAAATGATTTAAAATTCTCACACAGATAATAGATAGCTGATTTTTTATGATTGATAGGAAGTATAATTAATTTTTGTCTTTTGTTCTCTATCAGAATACTGACATGTCCGATAGTAGGAGGTTCCAGAAAATGTTTGAATACCACGTGTCGGAATGAGGGTTCTCGTAATACAACTTGTACAGGTACATGTCAAATTTGTGGTAACGACAATACAGTTTCACTTGATTGCCTTTCAATTTTTAAAGAACAGTGTAGATAACGATAATGCTGTCAGAGTAGAGCTTTACACATTACCGCACGTCTTTCACCAGGCCAATAATAATAATTACGAGTTTTCATACTTAAAATTAACCACTTTCAAACTTGCCGCTATTTTGAAGAAGAATTTTGTAAAATTCTCAAGGAAACCACACAGAACCTGTATTTATTCATTACGCGACGACTAAAACCTTTTTTGAATGGCTAAAGACTTCCTACATCGTATTAGGTGTGATAATGGATTATGATTTTTTGTGTTGCCGCAGTTTTGTTTACCGCCTGTAGTTACTGCGTTCTAAACTTTTTTTTTAGATATATTCCCCAGAAAATAAATTAAAATGTTTGGAAATGGTTGGACAACACTTTTCCTGTTCTTCCTGTCCTCAGAAATCTGGACAATTTACCACATAATCACTGTCGAGAACGTCAAAAACTAATTTTGCCTTGGACGTACTGAAGTATTTCGTTGCTTCGCCCTCCAATCTGTTAACACATATCGAATCTCTATGAAAACAGAACTGTCCCTCACGGCAAATCGCTCGCACAACGTTTGTTATTTTGGTGCTCATGTGTAAACGAATAGACCTCTTCTGACAGACGAGACTCAGTACGGGAATACGTCACCAGAGGTGCTATAGTAGACTAGTTTTCCGCGAGTATTTGACTCAGATAATGAAATAGCTCGTGTAAAACACTTCATTTAAATATACCTTCCACCTGAAGTGGAATCCGATGCTTTCAACATGTCTTTGCTTTTTTTTTTTCAGTCTATTCATGCCACAGATATCCCACTGAACAGATTACGAGCTAAATTTTATTTACTTGTACGTGGTGCCACCTCTGAAGGAGAGGGGCCAGATAGGGACAGAAGCAGATATTTTTAAGAATTTGGGTGGATCCTACACTTCTGCCTCCAGGGATATCCTCTGTGATTCTGAAAATTGAAATCAACAAGACGTGGTTGTCGGATACGCTTATAACCCATACAGACAGGCGCCAAATCACACGTTACAACAAAACTGTTGATGTTACGAAAGGAATACAGTTTACGGATTTAATGAGCTTATGGTGACTAGTAAGTGTAATGTTGTCATTTGAACTTGGCGCTTTTAGCTTCATGTGGAAACAAACGGAATCTGTTGGTATCATCCGCGCAAGAAATCCTAGTTTGTAACATATCCACCTTACAGTGTTGAGACACTGGACAGCTATTTCGTCTACCATTCACTATAATCATACACTCTTTCATTTCTAGTGTCGAACCATTGACAATATTCTGCCGCAACCCCTGTGTCTTCCGTAGATTCCAACGTCTGTCACAGATTTCAGATGGCCAGCTGAAAGTAATGTCATTTGTAATATTATTCCGTATTCCAGTACCGTTTTCTTCTTTTTTTTTAGAGACAATTATTTATTTATGGAAGGCTTAAATAGAGCGAACCACTGAATTACTGCAGATCTGGCTGGTACCGCCAGCTGAAGTCATAAAACCAACCAGAAAGCTTAAACAGGGAAGTCGAACACACAACACACAAAAAAAACCACTCATCTCCATACAACGAGCCGCCAATTTTATAGTCAAATTGGCCACGCAGATGACGACTTAGTATGTTACAAGTACGCTGACTGTTCTGCTGCCTCAGGAGATTCTGTCGTAATCCTGTTACAACGGTGACGTCTCTCCACTGACGTATCAAGCTTCATGCATGAACTATCGCTACTGAGAAAAATCCTCCAATAACCGTAGTCCACCGCCTCCTCCCAGGCTATCGCAGAAGTTTTCTTCCAATGGCGGTTTTCCATGGCACCTTCTCCAATATTGTCCTCAAAAAGCTACCCTTTAGTCACTTTCTGTCAATTATCTCCTAGATGGGACCTTATTAATGGGTGGTCATGCCCAGACGCACGGACTACATCGCAGACCAGCATTTGATTTCTAACCGTATTACAGAGGTGACAGTGGAATACTTTGTGGTTGTCACCATACTAGTATTGGCGGAGGGGCTACGCTTCGTTTGGTGAGAAAAATAAAATGGTTTTCAAGGGCAGTCATTACACTACGTTCGATTCAGTCGTTCTTCTATATTAAAACCGTGTGGCTGACTTGAGACAGAAACTGTAAAATTTAATTCTTTACAGATAACATGAATGTTTGCTCTGTTTAAGTAAATCGTCCCCACTTCATATTTTCTTATTGCCAGGCGCAGTAGAAATTAATATATATAGAACTAGACATATTATTATTATTATTATTATTATTATTATTATAATTATTAATGTTTTGCCCTTAAAGATCGCAGTTAGACTAAACTACATGGCCAATTCCTTTTGCTGCCTTCCTTGCTGCCCAGACGTCCCTCATTCGCTCGCTGTGTTTCTGTTTCCGGTCCTCTGTCCATCCTTCTTGTCGGCTTCGTGTCTTCGGCTTCATCTTCGTTGCCTTTTTAGTTGCCCATATTTCTTTCATCTTCCGGCTGTGATCTTGTTCGCGTTCTTCGGTCCATTTTACGCCTGTTCATTTGTCACAGTGTATCTCATGTAATTTACTTTTCTTAATGATATTTCTGAATTTGGTTCTGTCGTATATTGTGTCTGCTATGATGTTGAGTTGGTTCAGGTCATTTTTTACCTCTGCCACTCATTTGTTGTTTCTAATGGTTACCCAGTCAAAAGTCTGTTTGGTCAGTCTGTGTGATGTCATTCTGTATGAGTGTCCGTAGAATTGTAGTCTCCGTTTACTAATCTTTTCTGTGATTGTATCTGCATGTTTGTATAGTTCCTCTGTAGGTTTCTTGACTTGTATTCCATTGTTGTTAGTTGTGCCAAATATTTTCGTAAGTATTTTCCCCTCCACTTTTTCTAGTTGTCTGATACGTGCATGCCCTAGGATTAGTGTGGTCTCTGCTGCATATAATGCCTCGGGGAGTACCACCGTGTCGTAGTTGCTTAATTTGGCTTTTTGTGAGCTAGACTTCTTGTTAATAATGATTCCACACCAATTTGTATGTCTTGTCGAGTTTATTTTTTCTTTCTTCGTTTGAGTCTCTGTTACGTCCGCTCATTTGTAGTGTTTCACCGAGTTACTTGAAGTATGCCGTTTTAAATCGTGCCGTGCTCTGTGTTCAGATATGAGAGTTTCTTTTTGCTCATAAACTTTGCCTTTCGTAAGATATCTGTAGTCCAGTTTTGGAAGCAACTTCGTGTAGTTTTGGAATAGCTTCTTCAGTTTCGTTTATACCTTCGTGACAATCGCCAAATCGTCTGCAAAAGCAAGACATTTAATCTGTAGGTTTCCTACTGTTATCCCCCGCTGTAATATTTCACATTTTTATTACCTTATTTATTTATTTATTTATGCATTTATTTTACCTGGCAAGATTAGGGCCTTCAGGCCCTCTCTTACACCTAACCAGGCATACTCAGGTTGAACGAGTTACAGTTTCTACTTAACATTAAGGACATATAGCCTATTATGCAGTATTGATGTTAAAGAAAAAAAATAGATATTATATCAGTAGTATAATGATAATTATAACAATAAAAAATAATTATAACAATCAATAATAATAATTGTAATAATAATAATAATAATAGTAATAATAATAATAATAATGACTATGTATATGAAAGTAAACATACTTTTCTTTTCTGAATGTCAGTCCCATTGTTAGTTGGGAATTCTCTCGTTATGTTCTTGCAGCTTGTGAGTTATTCTCATCGAGCACAGACATAAGACGATAGAAAGGGGTGAAAGAGATATATAAGAGGTAGATAGGTTAGAGGAAGAGAAATAGAACGGTGAAATTCGAAGCTGTGATGGAGAGGAGAAAGAAAGAGATGGGAGGGGCACAAGAATGGTGGTTATACCGTCCCTAATATGTAAGCTTTGAGTTCCCTCTTGAATGTTGAGTAGTTCTGGATAAGACGCAGATCACAGGGGAGCGCGTTCCATAGTCGTATGGCTGAGATGGAGAATGACACGGAGAAAGATTTTGTGTTATGTAAAGGTACAGCCAAGATGATAGACGTATCCGATCTGGTGTTGCGATTGTGGAATGATGATAGGTGTTTAATGTGAGAAGATAAGTATTGGGGGCACCAGTGGCTAAGAAATCGATGAAGTAAGCACATCGTGTGGAGATCGCGTGCCGTATGTGGGCGTATCCAACCTAGCTGGGAGTATTATTTAACATTAGATGGAAAACGAGAGGTGAGAGGCCATCGCGTTGTCGGACACCTGTGCGACTTTCAAAGCCTCTGATAGTTCCCCATAGAACTTTACTTTGTAGGTCGTGTTGGTCAAGGTATGCTCTATGATAGCACGCGGTTTAAGTAATTCAATTCCGTTGACGAATTTCCACGTAAAAACTGACGGCCAGAATATAACAATAATCATTTTTCTAATAATTTCCGGATATGCAGCCGGATCCCGTCGACATTCTGCCACGATATTTCGGCCCAGAGACGTCCGGCCATCATCAGGTGAGTACACAACTACTGAAGAGCCCAGGTGCAGTCGCGGTATTTATGCCGATTCTCGCGCACGTGTTGACATGCGCGGCATAGCCGAGTTGTAAGTGCTGCCCTCGGTGGTGAAAGTAAAAGATCATCTAGTCATTGAGTATCGAATGACGCTGTCTATTCCGCTGTGAATGTATAATTTTAATAACAGGATTCCAAGTTTTATCCAGTTGAAAGCCGTTGTCACGATTTATAAGATTATCGGCAAGACGTATTTCCACTGATTCCTTGATTACGGAATCCCAAAATCCGGAAACCGGAGCTAAAATTTTTGTTCCATTGTATTCCATTGAATGTCCCAATGAAATACAGTGCTCTGCTACTGCCGATTTTGACGGTTGCCGCAGACGGGTGTATCTTTCATGTTCTGTACATCGTTTATGGACAGTTCTTGTCGTGAATTATACATTCACAGCGGAATAGACAGCTTCATTCGATACTCAATGACTAGATGATCTTTTACTTTCACCACCGAGGGCAGCACGTACAACTCGGCTATGCCGCGCATGTCAACACGTGCGCGAGAATCGGTATAAATACCGCGACTGCACCTGGGCTCTTCAGTAGTTGTGTACTCACCTGATGATGGCCGGACGTCTCTGGGCCGAAATATCGTGGCAGAATGTCGACGGGATCCGGCTGCATACCCGGAAATTATTAGAAGAACAAATACGCCGGGAAAATTTCAGAAGTCACAACAATAATCATGTTTCATTAATGTGAACACTAATCACGTAAATATATCCTGTAATCTGCTTCGTTCTACATTATTTCAATAAAACAGTCATTCAAATTATATACGGAACATGTAACTAACTAACTGTGATTCTTCAGTTTCTCCCGGCGTATTTGTTGCTCGAACAGTCCACGGGTATACTGCCGGTTCATAGTGCCCAACGGGCACAATATTTCGGCCATCAGACATGTCGCCATCGTCAGGTGCGCTGACGACCTGAGCTCCTGAAGGCGGGGGGCCGATTTAAATCCCCTCCCTCCACTGGCCGCTCTCTTCGCAGTCAGCGCCCGCGCGCTTGCGGTGGCGAAGACGTCGACGTCGGAATCTGTCGTAGCGTCGATGTGCTTGCTACGTCCGCCCTGGTCGCCAGTTCCTACTTGTTGCTGAGGGTCTTCTTAACTACATTCAGTGTCGGGTCCCAAGCCTTACTGAGATTGTAGCCGCAATTTCGGTTGATTAGATATTCCCTGGAGGGAGGGGATTTAAATCGGCCGCCCGCCCTCAGGAGCTCAAGTCGTCAGCGCACCTGACGATGGCGACATGTCTGATCGCCGAAATGTTCTGCCCGTTGGGCACTATGAACCGGCAGTATACGCGTGGACTGTTCGAAGAACTAAGTAACTAACCAAAGCTACCTAAATTTATCGTAACTGAAGAGCAGACTAAACATTGTAGCCAGAGGACTCCAACAAAAAACGCAAGACATAAATCTAACACGTATGGTATGACTGGAATATAATGTAGTTTCGAGTTGGTTTTTACAGGCAGAAGTTTTATCGTAATTACCTCATCAGTTTCAGCCGGCAAAGTTGTGTAACGTTAGCGATCTTAAAATTTATTTACGCAAAACTGTCCACTGCCGGCATTAACCATTTCTAATGAATTTGTAAAACACATAAAATGTAGAAATCAAGTTGGATTCAATTACTGCATAAATTACACATGATAAAATCGTCTCGTTAAAAACAACGTGACTCTCTTCCAGCAAACTGTCGTTACGTTCAGCTGTCTACAACATGAGTCAGCTACAAAGAGACTTAACTGTCGCTCCGTATACACAAAAGCTCCAAAGAAATGTCGACACATATGTGTAGAAGCACGCCACATAATAATTACGAAATGGGAATTCATTTTGTGTATATCAGCAGATGTGACAGGTAAACGTCAGACAATGCTTAGAAGCAGCGTGTTTTTCACAGTACGTGTTTAGAACTGTGGAGATTGTGTAATCAATGTTTGTTAACCGTGGGAACCAGTAATTTGTATAGTTGTTGTGGAAACAGGAATACTGCTGTTGATCTGGGAATGTACGGCGCGAGTACACCGCCACCGTCATTAACTCAGCGTACCGGCGAGACAGGAGGATAGGCTGCGCTAAAGTAGCCGCCATGGTATTAGCCCCGAGCGGCAGCAGTAGCTACCACCCGATTGGACCGGCAGGTCGGATCAAACGCTCCGAGGGCACTGTGTTTACTGGTCGTAATCGACGCAGGGCGGTTCTGATTGGCTCACACTGCGAGTGTGACAGGCCTGCTGGAGCATAGATCGAGTGTCGAC